>NW_009697431.1:0-25724 GCF_000703405.1 Apaloderma vittatum | reverse complement strand
TTTTTTTATTTTAATTTTCTTTCCCTCCCTACTGGGGAAATTGTGCTGGGAGAGCAAATTTCTTAAATATCTGGCGCTTTTTTTCCCCCCTTATTTTTCTGTCGGGACTGGCAGTGGCTCGCCCTTTACCCGGGGGGTCTGGAGGCATTTATAGAGAAGCTGGTGGACGCTTTTCGTTTTCAAAGCCAGAGTCTCCTGAAGAAATATGAAACACTTCTCAGTAATGAAAGGCATGTGTTCTGTGAGGGAAACTTTTCTACGTCTGCCTTGTAGCCCAGGAGGAGCAGATGTAAGGGCCAATATTTATGTGGAAAGGTGAATGTTGAACTAAACTGTTTGGTTTGGATTCTGCTGCCACTTTACAGCAAGTTTACCTCAAGTTTTTCCAATTCAGACCTGCTTTGTCATCGCTTTTACAATTTTCAGAGTGGTGGCATTATTGTACTACTTGTTGCTTGAATAAACAAAAAAAGAGCACCATATCTCCAAAATTACACACTTTTTAAAAGCATGAACTTGCTGCTAGAACAGGTCTAACACATCATGCTACTTAGAGTTGACTCAAGCTTGCCGGACTTGAAAGAGGCATGTCTTTTAAATAATGTGAAATTTCTGTCTCGATATAACTAGATATCATGCTCGTTAAAAGGAGAGAAGGTTATGTGGCTTTTTTTTTTTTTCCCCTCTGTAATTGCAAGGCGGAATTGCAAAGTAGCTTTGTAGCCATGAGAATTATATGTGGGAAGGGAAGAGACTTGCTTAAACATTATGTTTAATGTAAACCTCACTTCAGGTTACTTGAGGTGTTTGGAATTGCTTAATTATCTGCATTATTTGTGTAGTCTTGTGTACTCTTATAGGTACTGACTTTAAACAGTAAACAGAAATTAGAGCAGTTAATTTGTGTTAAATTCTGAAGTTTTCTTCTCCCTCCCCGCAGCGCAAGCTCCCTGGAAGGCCTGCCAGAATAATTACAAAAACAACTGCTTTGACCACATTTCCTCTGATATTTTTAAATTGCGAAGAGAAATAAAGCAGAAGTAATGGAAAAATAATTGAAGTGCATCAGAATAATGCCTGTTGAAATATAATGGGAGTGTTAAAGATGCTGTTTCTTCTGGTGGTCTAAAAAATTACAAATATATGTAGGATAACCAGGTTTTGCTTGCATTTTAAAATTGTAATAACTTTTATTTTTAGCTAAGAATAGTTGAATTTGAGTTTTTGCTATAGATACGTCTGCAGCTCACATTAACTTTTTAGCTGTCATGTGCAGATTTTTTTTGTCCCCACTGTAGTGTTTACCATATAGCATAAACATTGAGAATTTCTCCTGGTGTTGAAAGAATAATAACAGGCATTGTGTGAGCTGCTGGAACCATATCTGACTATGCCACCTGGAGTTTGCTGCTTTGAAATGAATTGCTTAACCTGACGTGGGGAAATTTTCAGTAGCGTTCTTTTTTTTTCCTGAATGAAAGGAATGCAAGTAGTTGCTTAGTTATACCAAAATATTCTCCCCTTGATGTGGATGTAATTTCTACATTTTTATGGTGAAACTTTTAAAGTGTGCTATAGCACAGCAACACCCTTCAAGGTAGCTGCGCTGAGATTTGCAGATAAACTTTGATACTAAAATATTTTTAAATCACTTCTCTATGTCTTTCCTTCGATTGCCTTTCATGTTAAAAGATAGCAGGCCAAAAAGTCTGCGTAACTTCTTTCAGGATGTTTTCCTTTCCGAGATGAACTATGATAGGCCACAGTTTCTTGCTTGGCACAATCTGTATAAAGAAAATCCATTCTATCACGTCAAGGCTTTGTGTTATCTTACGAGACAGGATGCTGAATACAGCTCAGTGGTTGATGCAAGTAGAGGTGTTGCTCATGGTCTCTGTCACGTCAAGTGTCTTTGCAATTGTTTTCAGTTGTAGTAACATTTCATTGTAAAGAACAGGTCTCAGCGTAAATGTAAAGAATTTGATTCTTAAGATTTCCAGAATAAATATTTGGAGAAGAAACTTTTCTCAAGAAATAAGCAAATGTGATAATTAGCTTTTGAAATAATTTCTGCATGCCATTTATTGTTATGGAACACTGTATCTGCTATAGAAATTACAGTATCTTCAAACAGTCGAAAACCTTTATAACACTTCAGTTAAGCAGTGTAATGTAAAGCAGTGTCATCTTCAAAGAAATTTTGGATTGTGTCAGTACAAAATTATTACTTCACACATATTTCTATACTAATCAGAATTCTTCTTTCTCCTCCACATTCTTCCCCCTCCCCTCAATTTTTAAGGGTTTCATCTTTGGCTTGTCAAATGGACATTAAGCAACACTGAGTGTTAACTGTGAGAGCTCTATAAGCACAGCGACTGCTGGGATGTTGCGACAGAACGGTGGAAGTAACAAGCGTGGTTTGGGATTAGCCCGACTGTCTACCTCCAACTTCTTCACCATCTCTAATTCTGGAAATTGGGGAATGGGGCGCAGCACCAAGAGCAGCTCTCTGAGCAGCATTAGCTCCAACTCTGACTGCTATGATAATCCTGTTGTGGATCCAGAATATATTATGCAGCTGGTGAACGATGTCAGAAAATTTGCAGATGTACTACTCTATTTGAAGGAAGCCATTCTTTCAGAAGGTATGTCTCTTGTTCTTAATTCTTAGATTTTTCTGAAACTCTTGCAACTCCGTTCATATGTTTTTTTAACTGGTTTTTACTGTTGTTGTTTCCCCTTGCCCTTTACCTTCCCCCTTTAGCCTCCCTTCCTCCCCCCTCCCCTCCCCCTGCCTGATGGTTACGGGAAATGGTGGTTGTTAGTTTGGGTTCTGTATTTCCTCACCAGAACACTGTGTAATCTGTTTCATAATCATAACAAGGGAAGATAGGCTTTTAAGCAGGCTGTCTAGGCTGATGCTAAAAGTTGGCAAGACAGTCAACTGATTAGGTTTTAACCACCTGAATGCTTTATATAATTCCAAAGAATTCTGTTAATATGTTGATGATGTTTCTGTTTTCTAGACTGATACAGTTTGATTTTTCGAATGTCTTATATGCTAGTAGTTTGAGTTTTGAGGTCGAATGTACCATGCATTTTTCCTCCACAAGATAAGTATTTACCATCTTTTGCCAGCAGGTGGAAACTGCAAATTTTCTTGCTTTTAAGGAGTGTGCATTATTGTGTGCTCTGTTCCTTTAGGGAAATGTTATTAGTCCATGTTTGGTCATCAGAAGGAAAGCTTTTATCTAACTTCTATTAATATGATAACATTTCTGTAGCTGAAAGGATATCCAGAGCAGTTTTGTATAAGACATCCTGAGTGCTAAGCATTTGCAGTCACTTCTGTGTTTCAGCTGAGTCTGCACACAGCTGAAATACTGTGTGAGCAAATCTTAGCGGAGTAATAATTTGAGACTAGCGATCACTTCATGTGCACAGTGGTTTTGCTGAGCACGCAGGATGAGCAGTTAGTTGTGAGATGTGGTGTGGGGTGCCTACTGACGCTGATTGGGGCATCCTGTAGGAAAGGACTATTAAAATACTTGAAGTGTTCCAGTTGCCACACAGTAGTTTTTAATTAAGGTTCAGTTTCAAATATTGGACTCAGAAGATGCAAGAAACTAACACGGAAGACGGGAGCTGTCTTTTTGTATGTCATCGCGGACTTAATTTGTGAAACTATGTTGTCAATTTTAAAGGATTGTTAATTTCTACAAGAGAAATGTTTATTTTCAACTGTTGGGAGTCATCTTCTTGACCTCTGTCTCCAAAAACTCATAATATATTGAGTTCTGCAATACTGGGCTTGCTGCTGGCTGGAGACAGCCTCCTGGAAGCTGCATAGTTTGGATTGCATTTTTCCATCTTATTTATCCTTCGAGTTGTTTCCAGTTGTTGACCAAAAATTAACAAACTTACTAAGGTGGTTAAACAGACTTCTCTACTCATAAATTTCTGTTTTGTAATGCTTGCATCTTACTGCCATCCTGAAATTAGTTCCTTGAATTATGCCAAGGTGGAATCAATTGCAGGGGTAGGAAATTAATTTCTTCCTCTTTGTACAGGACATTAATCTACTGACATGATGCAGATTTTGTTGAATAGTAAAGCTTTGCTCTGAAGTTTATGAAATAACAGCTAAAAATAAATTCTACTACTAGCTACAGAAAAATATTAGTATTTTGGTGTGAATATGCTTCGTGCATCTTCAAGCAGTTCTGAAGTGGCAAATCTAAGTGGTGCGACAAGGTTGCATCAGTGAGTTCTTGTATTTGCCTGCTAAGTGTTCCTGGATTCTAGTGTTGGTCTCTTAGCCTCTAACCACTATTCCCTCAGTCAGCTTTTACATCTACTGATAGGCCTAGGATTGTCACTTGGGCAAATTTGTCTAAAAACTCCTTTCTGTGCACAGTAACTTCATACTTGCCCACATGGCTCTTTGTTAACCAGGGCCGGCTGTTCCACTGCGGGTGTCTGCCTGCATCAGTAGGTGGGCTGATTCCAGTGGATGCGTGCCTTGAATTTCGTACCGACTGAGGGTTATGTTCCCTGCTTGTGTTACCTGAGCTGCCTTGGAAGAGCCTAGCAGTTATCCATGGTTCATTTAGCGTTCTCCTGATCTAGTGATGCTATCTTGGATGAAAAATCTAAGCTATTTTGGATTATAACATGTATTCATGTCTGAACTAGATCCCAAATGCCTTTGGCTTATAGGCTTCTACTGTGCTTTGTATGGTACCTATGCAAGTAAATATATATGTTACATGAAAAGTTGAGCTCTCTTAAGGGGAAAGTGTTATATAACTGAAATTTTCTGTAGATTTCAAGGCTATTTCTCTTTGCGTTACTTATGCTAACGTAATAGTAGTCTTATTGTCATAATGCTGAATAAGGTTTGGATACTACTTTTCAACAAAGATAAACCCAGCATTGTAACTTTGATTATTTTCAGACTCTGACCCAAAAATTCTCGGTTGTATGAATTTGTTGTATAAATTGAAATCTAAAGAACTTGGAATCTCCTTGCTTGGCACCAAGTAGGAAACTTTCTTAATGATGCTCCACTTAAAAAAAAATGCACCACACCAAAACACCTCCACCCACTCACAGAAAAAAACCTCCCAAACCCACAAACAGAAACCCCTCTGGATATAACTGTGGAGTTGAAAGGTTTGAACATGAGGGGCTGCACATCTTACTCATTGGATGTAAAGATTTGTTATTAGCAGTCCAACTTGAGACGTGAGATCAAGATACTTTATCAGTTTCTTCATTAAAGTCTGGGCATTTTTTGAACTCAAATAAGTGGATCAAGGGCTGTTTCATAAGAAATTTTTATTGACGGGCTTGCTGACGGGCTGAACCTGTAGTGGTTGAACAGCCCAAACAGTGCATCAGTCTCTTGGTCTCTTCGGTTAAATTTCCACATGGGTGAGATTGTGTCATAGGGCTGATATTAGTAAGGATAGTTGTGTTGTCATGTCTTTGTGTTTGGACTGAAAGGTCGTCATTTGTAGTGTTTAAGAGGTCAAAAATAATGGAAATATATTGAGGAGACTCAAAATAAGTCAATCTTTGTTCTGGTAAGAAGAAAACGAAAACAATTCCTCAGAAATCCCTTCATGGAAGGTCGAACTTGAAGCTCTAAGTTGAATTAATATGTAGAAGAGTCAGATCTTTGCCTGCAATCTGTGCTACTCTTAGGACTGTTCATTTGAGTTTTCAGATTTATTGATGTCATTCTGTATTCTTGATGTACCCTAGCTTTAGTTCTTCTTTCAGTGTTAATATACATACTAGGTAAAAACTGTTTCATTGTAATGGCTTGAAAGCTGGTGAGTTTTTTCTTTGGGTTTTGAGTTCTAATAGTAACTTTTCAGCTGCTGGTTGCGAGTGTAAGACTCTAATTTATGGCTTCAGCTTTCACCCCTCTTTGAAAAGGTAGGATGTATAGTGAAGCAAAATCTGAAGACGATGCTGTCTGTGATCTTCAGAGGTAGTGGCAGTCAAGAGAAGTAATTTTCCATGGTAGAGAATGACTTTAGGAACTGAGAAGTTGTTTGAACCTGATCGTGGTATTGAAAATACTTAAGAATTTGAAGTGTGTGAGGTATGCTTAAGGCAAATCCTGTAACTTGAAAGGTTAATTCTTGCCCCAAAGTATGGTTTTAACGCATCTGCAAGTAAGTGCTCTTTAATTTTAAAACTGTGTGACTTCTACATGCATAATATGGTCTTTTGGAGAATAGGAGATAGGAGGTAACTGCTATATACTGCTCAATCTTTTCAAAATACAAGGATGCCTATACCTCATAGAAGTGGTATAGAAAGCGTGTAAGCCACTTATCGGGACAACATATGCAGGACCCACATCTTCTGTTAGAGAAATTATCAGTTCAAAATAGTATTGCTTAGTGAATAGATATGCCAAGTTGAAAATATGTTTAAGTATTTATTTACGAGATGGGTGACACTACAGTCTGTGTGGTTGCTGCATGTAATAAATTCCACTGTTGCTTTAAGCAAATCATGCCACTGTCATCTTTGCTCAAATGAGATTCATTTACTCAGGTTTAAAGGGACCACACAAAAGAATATTTAGGGCACAGTCTGAGTTCTTAATTAGAAAATATTTTATAAAGTGTTTAACTTGTAAATAGTAGCTTTTACTTGTATTACATCAGAGATGGGGGAAACATTCCTGTTTCCCTAGTCTGAAAGTAGTTAGCTGCTAGTTTTGTGTCATCTGGTATTTATTTTTTTAAAGAATGTAACGTATGTTTCATACTATAAGGTTTACCCTTGGGACTGTGGGAAATACTGTGTTTCATTACGAATAGCTATAAGGGTAGAATTTGCATGTGGTTTAAAAGTGTAGGAATAATTATGCTTTATACTTTAATGTATGATCTTTTTGACTATAAGAATATATTTTGGAATTATTACTTACTTTATCACAGACTTTGAAGTAATCATCAAAGTGTGATATTATATGCTTCATGTGGGTAATTCTGCATCCTTTTCATGCACGAAAACTTTTATTAGTGTTCTTCATCCTGTCTTCAACTAATGTAAATTGTAGCTTATTCTAAAATGTTAATATACCAATTTTTCCAAATCTCTTGTAAAACAGAATAGCAGATAAATCTCTTAACTTATATTGCTCATTTCTCTTTGAGGATCAGATTTTTCTGTCTGGTTTCTTAGTGTTAAGTTTGCTTTTTTTTTGATTTGGGGTTTTTCTGTGGTGTTTTTTGGGGGGTAGGGGGTTAGTTTGTGTTGGGTTGTTTGGTTTTTTTTGGGGAGGGAGAGTTATGGATTTTACTTTGTTTTGGTTTTCCTCAAATGAAGCAGAGATAAAAATACTGGTGAAGCTGGATGGCCTGGTCAGGACTGTCTGCGTCCTCTTTATAGTAGCACCAATACTTTCAAAAGGATCAGGAATGCTACCTAACTGGAAACCTATCAGATCCTTATTTTTGAAGGATAAGATATGCAGCCTAGTGAGACAATTTTAAAGGTGTGTCAAGTGAAATGGCTTCCTCAAAATAAGGAACTTGTAATCTCTAGTGACTTCAAAACCTTATTTTAGCACCGTGCAGATCAGTATTAATTTATGCTACACTAAAAGCCAGAAACTGTCTGCTTAATATAGTGCCTGCGGGTCAAAGATGAAAAACTTCTCTTCAACCCTTCCAGGCTTGATAATGTGTTCTTTTTTAGTACTGTCTATATTTGTAGTACAATTAAGGCGCTGTAGAATTTTTATTTTTTATTTATGATTTTATTTTTATTTCTTTATTTTCTTATAGTGAAGACATGAGTGTCCTTTTTTGAGGAAGTGTTTTTGAAAGTTAGTTTGTCCTGTTTTCCTAGGGAAATCTGAAGTTCATTAGCTATTGCAGTGAGGATTACAGATTGGAATTATGATAATTTATAATGCTAGGTGTAATTTTGTTGTTTGTTCTTTATTCCAATTTTGATCTTTCTGAATAAAAAATACTGTCTTTGATACACCTTAAACTGGATGCATTTACCTTTCTAATGACACCTCTTGGTATGAATGCTTGGTAGGTGGGCAAAGTGCTCTAAACAAGGAGCTGATAAAGTGCTTGCCTTCCTTTGCAACAGTCTCTGGAAGGAGAGGCAAGTTGGACTAATTTCTGTAATTTTTTTTTTTCAGAGATGGTGTTGATATTCTGTTTGATAGTATTTTTGTGTTCTAAATAAACCTTTCTTGGAGAAAAGGGAAAGGAGAGTGCTGCCAGGGCAGCTGAGTTTTAGGGACCGTGAGAATGTAGTGATTATCAGTGCTTGTGAACTGAGAGTATGACCTTCAAGAATCCTTGGGAAAAAGCAGAGGAGTTCATGTAAAGCTTAACACATTGTTTCTCATATTCCATGTAGCACAATAAAAAAGGAAAACAAACTGTCTAGTAGATAATAAATCCTATTACAGAAATCACAACACTGAGGATATTGACAAATAGTCTGAAGTGAGATTTTAATGTTAATTGCCTCCAGGATCTAACAAAGTGTTGTATACTTTCAATATTTGAAGTTTAATTCCATAACTTCTTATTAAAATATGGTCTTTTTTTGTACTTTGTAACTCTACTCAAACTTGGTCCACGAGGAACTGACTGCACGTTTTAAATGTCTTAGCCTGTTCATCCTCTTGCTGAACTAAATGAAGTTTTAAGAGGTGAATTCTGACAATTTGTATTTGCTACTGTTCACAAAGCAGAGTTGGCGAAAGTGACCTTGTGAGCCTTGTAGCAGGGAAGCCAGGATGAAACCAGACTGGGGCAGGTGCAAGGCAGCTGGAAGGAGTAACTATTGAAGGTGCTCCTGCAGGAATTAGAGATTTTTCCTCCCCTCCAACAGATGAATCAGTGGTACAGTTCTGTAACTGTTGAAAATCTGCAAGAGGCATCTAAAGTTGTTTTCTTATTGTAAAGCTTGTTGGGTTTAGGGCTCTATTTTAAACTGTGCTGGGAGTGTATTTCTACAGTAGCTTAGGGAAGAAACTTGTGTGAGATTTTGGGATCTCACCACTTCTTCCTGGCACTGGCAGTAGTTCTGGGGGCAGATCAGCTTGAAAATTAGTCCTATGAAGAAAGGGACTAGTTTTTGGTTGCATGAACTGATTGTAGGATTGTGCTGAATACTAGCAAGAGAAGGAGAAAGTGGCTGGCAAAGGAACGAGTGGCCAGAAGTTAGAATGGAGCAAGATTGTTAGGGCCTAGGCAGAGATGCTGTAGCACTGCACCCTGGTGTTACGGCATACACTGCTAAGCCCTGTACCAACTCCTTTGTCTCCTTTGTTGAATGTGAAGTTTGAGAGGGGTATATGGAAGCTGGGGTAGGGAGGTAGAGAGAGCAGCAAGCAGAAAATGCCTTTTGTAAAGGGAGGATTAATTGACTTTCTAAACTCCTCCTTTTGGCATATTTTAATTTGACAGTCATCTTTTAAACTTGCCTTCCTAAAACCTGCTTCTTGTATGCAAAGACATATGTGCTTCCAGGCTTTCTGACCTGGAAATTCCTTAGTACAGCCTTTTGCGTATCTCCAAGTAGTAGTCACTTCTAAATATTCGTTCTGTCACTATAAAATTGAAACTGTTACTTGACAAATGTGAAATAGTCTTTCAAGCTAAGACATGTAAAGGATGTAAACAAGGATAAGAACAAGGTAAATACTTCCTTAAATTTTTTTTAACAAGTACATTTATTGCTAGAACCCAGAGTCGATAGCAAAGATTTTTTCTTACTATTTTTGTTGGGTTTTTTTAGCTTATGATAATTAAGGCAAAACTCAGAGGGGAAAAAAAAATTACAGGCATGTAGACTGCTTCTCTGAGTTGTACTCTAAGGCCACAGCAAGCCAGAGACCTCCTGGTCATTTTCCCATGCTCCCCTTACTTTCACATTTTATTTTCCTTCTCATCTCATGAGCAGAAAGCTCCCTGCCTGGGAGTCCTATTTCTGTCCAGTGCCAGAGCCCTCGCACCTGAGAAATTCTGCAAAGAAAACAGAAATGTCATGTACTTCAGAAAATTCCATCCATAAAAGGACTA
Source organism: Apaloderma vittatum (assembly GCF_000703405.1). NCBI lineage: Eukaryota > Metazoa > Chordata > Aves > Trogoniformes > Trogonidae > Apaloderma > Apaloderma vittatum. The sequence continues at coordinate 15,636 of NW_009697431.1, read as the reverse complement.
GGGAAGCCTGAATGAAGGCACGCCCACAACAATGCAACAAAAAGTAGTTTAAAGTTTGTGAGAGACAGCCATATGGGAGACTGCTTTTCCCAGGAATGTTGTTCTTAAGCTGAGGGAACTTTCTGCCTTTCCACTTCACTCTGGGTCATTCCACAACCTGTTTTCCCCAAACTTATTTTCTTTCAGTCTGCCGTCTTATGGGCTCTTGATAGGGAGTCTTGGACTTTCAGATGCTGAAACCAGAACCAGAGCAGCTGGGCATTTTCTTTTGCCTTACAGGTTTGCAGTATTGAAGCACTGCTTAATTAGTCTTTGGTCATGGAACAATTCTGCTGTTTCCAGTACTCTGAACAAGCAGCGGAAAAAAACCAACCTCTTTTTGAAGTTCATTTCAAGGAAGGCTGTGTTCCTCATAGTCAAAGTGTAAGCTGCCTGTTAAATGCAGGTTGCTGACATTGGATAGCAAATGCTGTTTCTTCAGTTTCGGGGAAGATTGAAGTTAAATAATAACTTTAGTGGACCAGCAGATAAGTTTGCTGCTGATAGTACTACCCCTCCCCCAGTTGCATACTCCACATTCCTTCAGAACAAATGTTCACTTGTTGCTATAGTGTCTAAGATCAGCAGTCAGGAGGGGGTGTGTGTGTCTTGAAGGCCTGTGAGTGTTTAAAATGTAAAATCAACCCTTATGTGCAGTCTGGATATTTTTGTTGACTTAAATAATTAGCATATCTCTCTTTAGGAAAACTCTGAGCTATTTATAAGTGCACGCAGACATTTTCCAGTTTTGTGTTGCTTTTGAAGTGCAAAAAATGTAATACAAGGCAAAACTTCATTCTTCCTCCTTTTTGCGTTTCTTTTGTACAAAAGAATCTCAAAACACTTAAAGAGCCTTAGCTAGTTTGTTAATTAGAATTACGTTCACTTTCCCTTACAGCAGCTAGAATAATGAAAATGAAATTACAAGATTAACAAGATGAAAGTAGAGAGGAAGAAGGTGAATGTCAGACTTTCTTTTTTGAGTGTGAATATAAAGCTAGGCCTTTCAGTAACAAGAATTCTTCTTACAGTGTTTGCTGCTTAGGAAATGGGAACACTTGGACACAAAAACTTGTATCTCTCTAAGAACTCTGGCCCAACACTTGGAAGTTGAGATTTGGTCCGTATCCAGTGTGGTCTTGTGTTCTTATCAGCAATTACTCTATGCATGTAGAAGCTTTTGATTGTAAAAACAAAACAAAAAAATCTTTGCTCTACATTAGTTCCCTACTCTTGGCAAAGAGTAGAAAAAATTCCATTTTCTAATTTCTGATGCATTGATTTTTCGAAGTTGCAACATACAACGAGAACAATACAAATAATTTTTGTATTCGTAACAGCATAGAGTTCTAAGTTGTGACTGTCATCTTAATGATCTTGACTTCATGAAGACTCAATGATTCCTTTTCCACCAGTTTCATTGGGAATGCTTGTTCTTTGTATTTATGTAGCTAGGTCACAGAACTGAAGCTGACTTGTTTCTTAATTCCAAGCAAGTGATCATCTAATCTGACAGTTGTGGTGGTTTAGTGGTGTTAGAACTAGTGTCTCATTAATGGATTGAAGTTAGAACTGCATGGTAGGATAGGAGGTTTGATACAGACCCTGGACCTTGATCTTTGTAGGTAGCTGTTTCCCTTTTTCAAGGAAAGCAGAGATTTTCTGGGGGCTCATTCCTTTGTCTCCCTGAAATGCTCCTTTTTATTGAACGTAGAGGTGACCCATGTAAGACTGTAGAAAATAGTTATGTTTAGGTTAAACTTTTATCCTAATGACATTTGTTAGAGAGTAGTGTAACTGAAAAACATAGGACTTAGTGAATTTTATTGAAAAAACTGTGGTTTAGCTGAAAAAGTTTATTTTTTTTTCTTTTACCATTCAGTAGAGGTAAAAAGGATTTTTTTCCCCCTTGTTTACTGTTTGAAGGTACTTTCTTGGGCTGATTTTTAAAAATGCATATGAATTCTTATCTGCTAGTTTTGGTTATCTTTATTTTGGAGATTATGTCAACTTAAGACCACAGTTGGTTTATCAAACTTACCTCTTCAGAGTTGTGTTCTGTGTCACAACTAAACTGCTTCAAGTACTTGAGTAAGGCCGGTTATTGCTTAAATCTGAAGTTACAATGAAAGACCTATTATTGCTTAAATTTCAAATGGCAGTGAATATATGTCTAGTACAAGGAGCAGTGAAAAGCTTTTAAAGGAACTTGCAAGACCCTTATTTCGGGAGTGAGGGCACTCGCTTACATAGTCCTTTCACTTGTCAGGCAGCATCAGGCAGCATTTAAAATAGCTCCAGCTGCGTTGGTCTAGAATGATATTCAGAGAATTAATGCTGGGACTTTGGGCCTCTCACCTTCTTACATGTCTGTATGTGTAGTAGCATATAGATTATTTTTTCAAAATTTTTTTATTGTAAAGGAGCATTGGAGAATGTATGGGAGAAATAAGAAAGTTTAAGATTCAAATTCCGATGACTTAAGCAGTTCCAAAAAACTATTGTAATAATATAGCATGTTCCTTTCTTCAAGCGTGTTGATTCTCTGTGCTGTCTTTAACTTGGGTTCAGGGTCCACAGGTGGGTTTTGTGGCAGTTCAGAACATTTTTAAAATTTCTGATGTATAAGACGTAGAATGACTATGGTATTATGTATGTTGCTACGTATATTTCTTCTAACTCTTGCAATCTTTTAATCCTTTGCTAGTGTTAGGAATCTGAAAGATGTGGAAGGCCTGGTGAGGAAGTTCCAGCTAAGATGCATTAAAAATAATATTGTCTAATTAAAATGAATTGCAGGATTGCAAATCAGTAAGGTGCAGAACATACCTGTGTATGCTTGAGTTAAAGCACAAGTGTCTCTTACCCCATGCCTTTTCAAAAAGAGGTTTTGATTTGAGGCTGAATTTCAGTTTTATAGCACAGAAGTTCAAAAGGGTGCTCTTCTTTGTTAATTTTATTGATTTGTTTGGTTGGTTTTGATGTTGCTTTTTCCCCCCTCCATTTCAGTGCAGATGTGATCAACTTAGGACTCTGTTGTGAACAAATTTAACCTACAGCATATTCTTGTTCTGTTTGTCAGCTGTTGCTGAAATAGAATAGTTATGGACAGGGAATTCCTGCGTTAGCTTAAAGACTGCTTAATATTCACAAATTCCTGTTGTTGTTTTAAAATTAATAATGATATGAATGAATTCTTTTGTGTGACACTTAAGCCGTTTTGCTTTTCCTCCCGCACCTGGGAATTTTTATTTTTTTTTTCGTTCATTGCTTATATATAGGACATATAAGCTGCTTTGTTCTGGATGCTGCCACAGCTGTGGAACTAAATGTTTGTCCAGAAGATTTTCAATACAGACAACAAGCGGGGAAAAATATATATTTACTGGAATCACTAAAATGAAGCTGCAGAGAAACGGAATAGTACAGGTCAACAGAATGGGCTGTGGTCTTGGCGCACATAAATTGCCAGCAGAAGAGCAGATGAAGGAGGCAGCTTTCTGTAGGGATAGTCCTCCTATATGTTCTTTGCTTCATTTGGTGAGGTGCAAATTGTTTATCTGAAAGCTTAATACCATACATGCGTTGTGATAGTTGAACGAAGACAAATCATGAAGGACCTTGAGAAAATGACTGTGGTAGTTTATGTCAGTGGTGAAGAAGAGGAAACTTCACAATGGTTTTAAGATTGCAGAGTGGTCAAAGTAAATGCTCTCTGGTATTCATGTTTAAGCACTTGTGTTAAGAACAAGCCAACATCAAGCAAGGAATGGAGAACACTTTCTAGCTGTAGCTGGCTTGGGCTCATAACTAGACATGAGCTTTTAGAGAAGGTGGCTGAGAACAATTTGGAAAGAAAACAATAGGTCTGGAACATATAAATAAATCAGATTCTTAATAACAAGAGAATCTTGTTGTACAACATCAGATGTCATTGGAGAAAATTTAAATGCATGGAGCTACTACTCAAATATGAAGTTGACCAAGTTCTGCCTGTTTCTCTTATAATTTTCATATTTTATAGCTTTTACTGGCCTGTGCATCCTTTTTTTGGGGGGGGGGGTTATTTTAATTTAGGATAGACTAGCTGGAATTGCAACTTCAGTGATACTGGGGGGAAAAACAGCTGTGTACATTTAGTACTATGAATCAGATTGTGGTTTGTCTTTTTCACTTTTCTGTTGCAAGCTAGTTGTGAATAAATACTTGATTAAAAATGCATAGTGATCTGTACAGTAGGTCACTTAGATTTTTGGGATGTGCACGTGCCACTGTGACATCAGGTACTGTCATAATGACAGTGTTGTAGCCTGTTCTCTTTGTACAAAATCATCAAAGATGTTTTGATGTGAAATATCTGATACCAAAGAGCTCTACTGCAGAGGGGATTGACTATTCCTGAATCTAGGAAGGTGGAAGATTTTGGAAGTATTTCCTCTTGATTGTTCAAATGGCTCATCACTCTGTGTCATTTGTGCAAGTTATATAGACGGGCTTTTCTATCAAGGTAGTTGTTTCAGGAGAACTTCAAATAATCAATACTTAATGTTCACAAGTTTTCTAAGCAACTAATAGTATTAGCTGCTGCTTTAAGGATTTGAATCCCACTTAAAATCTAAGTTGATTTTGCATAACTTTTTTATTTTAATAAATAGAGGTGGAATACTATAGCATAATTGTGTTTAAAAGATCCTTTAAAAGAAGTGCACAAAGTAATGCACCTCTTGTTTAACACCATATAATCTCATAATCCTGGCTTTGTGTGGTCTTTTGAAAACTAGGTGGGCTGACAGCAATAAAATAGTTTCTTCACTCAATCAGTGACTTAGGCTAAAATTGGAAAAAGCAGCCATGTAGAACAAATAGTGTTTTAGACTAAAAGTAAGGTGAGTTAAAGGTTAAGTATTTTTTTGGTAATCTCTTGATGTGGGTTCGCAAAGGTTAAATTTATTTTCTTTTGAATGAATAAACCAAAACTTTTATACTACTCCCTCTGTTTGCTAGTTTGATATGGTAAAATCAAGTTCCTGGGGGTAGTCATTCCTTTTCCAGCTTGTTCTTTTTTTTCAGAAGTTTATGTTGTGAAATTTGAGTATTACTTCATATACTTTTGGATCCTGAAGAAATATGCAATAAAATAGTTGCTTAAAACATAAAAGTTCTCTTATTTTAAGTGTCTTCTATTCACAGCTGTTCAGTCCAGAGGCTACTAGGTTTTAGTGATAAGAGTATGTCTCTCTGTGTGTGATCAGGCTTACTGCAGATGATTAATCAAAAAATGTAGTCTTAATATCCACTTGACAATTTACAATTTTAACTTAAAATGTGTTCTGGAAATGCTGAAGCATTATGCTCACTTTTATTCTTAAACTCCTGGAAGACTCAGAGAAATAATATGAACAGTGGCTAAAATGGCCACGTAGTGTCTTCATTTTCCCTTGTAAGAAACCAGGAAATAAGGAAACTTCAGCAACTTTCGTTTCTTGTTTCTGGTTTTTAAATTTTGGGTTAATAAAAGGTTAATGTATTCTAAAGATTAAACTGCATGGCTGAACACATCTAGGTTAGTTGGCTGGAATCTCAAGGCTAGTAGAATACAAAAGTTGAAGGAATGTAGCTTACAGCATATTGAAATAGATTAATGAAAAGCTGCGTTGTGGTAGGCTTTTTTCCCAAAAGGCTTCCTCACATACACGAATGGGGAGTTCATCTATGAATTTAAATGTGAAGTAGCAACTGTGTTGCTGATGTCTGTTGGCAAACCAACATAATGAAAATATTTAACTGCTTTCAGTGTAGGCGGAATTGTAAGATTTTGATTATTCTGATATATTTTGCACGTGCGCCATCTGCTTTCTTGACTTATTAAACATCAAGGTATCTTAAAATTTCTCCTTATAGTTTTCCAGACATTTCCAAAAATTAATCTCAGTTTACCTTATTTACATAAGCAAGAAGGACTTCGTACATAATCTTCGACTTTTCAGAAGTACAGAATTGGTCTGTAATTAAAATGGGCTAGAAATGTTAATCCAGTTTAAAAACAAACAAACCAAGACCACCATACCTTAAGGTCATGTCAGAGTTAGCATGGTTAATGTTGAATCTAAATAGATAGATTGATGTATTTTGGACAATCCCTGATAGCAACTGACAACTCTGAAAGGGCTGTTTGAGTATTTATGGTACGCAGCAAAAGCTTGTCACGCTGGCAGTCTTACCTGGAAGGCTGGACTAATGGGGAATAGTTTTGTGTTATATCCAAGAGAGGTTTTTCTGCAAAATTGCAAGCCTGCACTTCCACCCTGTTTGTTTCAGAAAGTCAAGAGAGAATTTCAACTCTTAAAGTGTAAAAACCCTGTAAATACCAGATGCTTTTTAGCTTTAACCTGAATATGTACAATGTAATTTTAAGCTCAAATTTAGCAGTTTAGCAATAAGTAGGCAACAGACTTAGCAAATGTTAAATCCTTTCTTGCATTATAAAAACGTTATTTGCATATAGTAAATGAAATCAAACATTGCTACTTTCAGTATACTGTATTCAATGAGCTATTTTTTGGAAATTTCCATACACTGTCACTGAATTGGGTCTATATATTATTCTCCAAAAAAAAACCCCTCACAAATGTTAATACTTTTATGTCAAATGTAGGGGTTTGGTTTACTACCTTTATGCCTTTCCTTTCCTCATTCCTTGTCAAACTTCACGTATTCTTAGGTTTTCTTCATTGAAGTAATTGCTTAACTCTTTATTTTCTGTAAATTGTCAGTTTTGCTGCAGTGTAATGTGATTAAGACATTGGTTGCGGTGGATTCTGGAGCACATGTTGCCAAATGTATGAATTTGCTGTAGTGTCTTTTAGTGATGCCATGACAACAGGGGTTGCCATGACGCTGATTAACAGAAAAGCTAGGACTGGCTATCTAGGTGCTTTGAAAGCTTCAAGTCCAGTATTTCTTGATGTGGAGGTGGGTGGTCAGCTTCTAAATCTATGTGGTGACACAGGGTTGATGACTTAGTTTTTTGTTTCTCAGTGAATTGAATTGTTTCATTCCTTACATCTGCAGCATGTTTATACAGTTAAATAAAGGAAGAAATATAATAGCTAAGACTACTGTTTTCTCATCACTGCTGAACTGTGGCCACCAGCAAGTAAAATATCTACACCTCTATTAAAGGAAAAAAAGCTTTGTTCAGTTTTTATCTCTACAATTGATGAAAATCATGTCCAACCCATATGTTTATTGCCTTACAAAAGCTTCCTTGAGACTAGACTAGACAGAAGTGTGATGTAAGTTGACTTCACTATGGTAAGACTGAAGTGTAAAACATACTTTCACTGTGTGATGAGTTCTTGTGTTTTGAGTGTGATAGTGGCCTCTCTCAAATCAGAAAAATATGGCAGGCTATTGAGTATGTTAGATTGGGGCTGGCAGAGGGAGGAGGCAAAAATAAAATGGTGGGTTAATCTGGGACTGTTGCCCAAACTGCAGATGTAGGAATTAGGTGCTTTCCCCACACTTCATTGTTGTATGATTGTTTTGCCTACTCAGTGATGCTCATTGGGAAGTCTCATAGTCTGGATCAGGTTCAGAACTGAGTGCTGGCAGTTTTCTAGGACACAATATGGACATTGGTGAAGAGGATAGCAATGTGATTTTAGTATAAAGTTGTTTTACTTTGGGTCTGCTTCATTCCAATGCTGACTTTTTTTTCCTTTCCCTGACCTAGGTGGCAGAGCTATTGATACTGTGTAGTGCTTCTGTGTGACATAGTGGAAACAGGATATAATTTCCATTAACATGAAAAATGAGGTTACTAATAAATAAGAATTGAGAGTAAATAAGAATTGAGAGTAAATAAGAATTGAGAGTAAGTAAGAATTGAGAGTCAGTCAATATGTTCATCTTGCAGGCTGAAATGTTGGTTCCTCAAACTCATTTCTTTTGAATCCATCCAATGTCAAAAGCAGTGAGAAGCTGACTGTTCACATTCCATAAGGTGAAACTTATATATTAATATGTAAGTTCTGGATCCAGGTATTCAGATAATGGGGAAACCCAGTTTATGTGCTTGTTCTCACCACCACCCTGCAAGACTGTTCTGTCTGGCTTCCCCTTTCGTCTGAAAAAGACTAGGATTTATTCAGATGATGTGAAGTGGTTCTTGTCAACAGAATTGACGCACGTGTGTTTTAGTGGAAGTAAAAGGGCAGCTGAAGTACACACTCCTCAGCTGATTCCTGGAAAGCACCAGCTTACAAAGGGAGTTCTCAAAATGGGGCCTAGACCTAGCCAGGGAGAGTTTCAACCACTGGCTATGGCCCAGTGGCTTTGTACCCAACTGGTATTTAAGTGTTCTCATCCTGTTGTATTTGTTTATCTTCTTAACCTTGTGGTAATGTTCACAGAATAAGCGAGTTAGTTCACAGTAGACAGGCATGTTCCTGAGGCTAGATGGAGAAATTTTGCAAAGATTTTCATGACAAGCGAGATGGGTTTATATATATTCCCCACATAGCCAAAAGGCTGGTCTGTGTATTTAAACTTGTGGTTTTAGAGAGTATGCATGGCAGGTTGTTCCACACTGATAGTATCTTTCATTCTATGTAAAATTCTTGAAAGTCATTGAACACATGAAGTAAACAATTACATCTTTCTACTCATAAAAAGCTTCTTAGGGAAAGCAGGACCATTTTAGATGGTGTGAACTAGAATATTTGCTTTGAAAATCTTGTATGTAATCTGACTTCAAGACTTTTACAAGTGTGTTACTTTTCAGTTGACTTATCTAGGTCAATACCCTATCTTTTCATGAGTGTGACCAACTGCAGCAAAACAGTAGTTGCAGTAGTGCTTCCCCTTCTCTTGAGACTGGTGGAAATGGGGCAGTAGAGGGAGAGTCTGCTGCTGTTAGCGTTGGTGTTCTAGGTGGAGAGGCAGTAAGCGGGATGGTGTGTGCATCTTCTGTACACGTCTGAATAGCAATGTAGGGTATACAGTGGCCATAGAGGTGAAAAACTGTACGTTAGTCTGCATTTAAACTTGTCCTGGCAAACATTTGTTGAAATAAACAGCTTCAGAAATGTTTGGGCCAACAATAAATCAGGTCAGACAAAAGAATACCAGCCAACTGACACAGCAGTGCCTTTCCCGCCTGCATGGATTGTGACCAGCCCTGACTTGGCAGGGAGGGTGACTGGCACTGACAAGCTTGATGAGCAAATTCTGTTTTGTTTTGCGTCAACAGAATCCATAGCTGCAAGGCCGCTATTGCTTGCTAATATTTACTAAACAAAGGCTTCCTGTTGAGAAATACCTAAAATTAGAAAATAGGTAGCTTATGCTGGTTTTAGATTAAAGATGGATTGGCTGGTTATAAAATGTGGTGACTGAAACTATCGAGGAGTGGGATGCTAATGACCAGTGTGCTACTGAGATGACTTGGCTGACACTGACAGGCTTCCCAGCTGCTTTGTTGCACCAGTCTTGTGCATTAGGTTTGTCAGCTTTGAATACACACGTTTTCACCCTATTCTTTTTCCACGTATGCAGAGTATGCTTTCCTGTGATTAGCTTTACATTTTGGAAGAGCTTATTTTCAATTAATGTAAATGACAGTTTAAGCCCTGATGAAAGAAGATTCTTAGATAGACTACTAAGCTCTCTCCAAGCATGCTGGTTTGGGGTTTTTTGGTGTTTTGGTTTGGGTTTTGTTGTTTTGTTTTTTTCTTTCTAGTGTCAAGAGCTCTGTTCTGTTTGTGGGATTTTTTTTTGTTTTGGAACAGAGGGTTGACTGATTCTTCCAGGAGAGTTCAGGAAACTTGTCACCTAAGCAAAGAGCTGAACTTGCATGTGTAGAGTGAGGTCCTCTGTGCTGCAGGATTACCAGCAGTCACCATCCTCTGGTCTTGAGTACTAACTAGTCTTCTGCAGTCTTGCAATTCATGTTATTAAACTTGAGAAATATTTTATAACCGGTATAGCATCTATTGGTAGAAGAATTTCCTGCTTGACTTCATGTAGATAGATAAGTGTATACAGTGAGAGAAGGGACAGAAGAAAAACTGAAAGCAAATATTCGTTTTTATGACTGCTTAAGTTCAATTGAATTGCTGGAGGAGCTTGATGGAGACACATTTCCTCATGCATTCTTTTCACTGTAAACAGTATTTTCTCTACTGTTGTTCTAGTCTCTTAGGCATTTTCAAGTCATTAGTACTAAAACTGTGTTTCCATTAATCTGGCCTATTTAAATTGTTACGCTACCTAAGGTTTATAAATCTGTTCTGAAAGAAATCTGTTCTGAAAGAAATCTCTGGTTTAATGTCAGTTTGAAGAGTATCAGTGATTGAATACAATGTCATTGTGGTTCCTGATGGCTTCTGCTCCCATCCCTCCCCAAGCATTACTTGTGTTACAGGCTTTTTGTCTTCTGGAGGCACAAACAATGTTTCAGATATTTTATAAACAAATAATGCAGTGATGGAATTCAAAGAAATCTCAGCTGAGTGTAGCCAGATTTTTGCTTTTGAGAGTACAAATAACTAACCTCATGCTTGAATGCATTATTTTAGCGATAGTGTTCTGGATGGTGCGATAAACATCTAATTCAACTCAGCAGTTGTTTTCAACTTGTATTTCCCTTTGAAGTTTACTGCTTCAGTGTCAGACTCATCCTGTAAGTTTTTGTTCCCTCTCCTCCCCTTTTCACTTACTTTCCTAACTTCCCCAACTCTGGTCTGATAAGTTATAGAATGGCCTAGGCTGGAAGGGACCTTAGAGATTATTTTTATCCAACATCTCTGTCATGGGCAGGGACACCTCTCAGCTAGATCAGGCAACACATGGGGACCAAATGGGGATCAAACCTGCGACCTTAGTGTTATCAGCACCATGCTCTAACTGACTGAGCTATCAAATCTTGGTAGTAAGAAACTGCATTTTGGGATCAGATAGGCTTTAATTAGTTTTGATATTTTTGATATTTTTTGATATTTTTTTGTTTGTTTTGCCTTGACCGAACCCTTAAGGAATGTTAAGAGACTTTTTCATCCTGTAGTGACAAGCCTGTAGTTGCGGGTCATACCAAACTCCCCACAATAATCTGTGCCATTTGGTGTAAGCCTGTGATGTTTTCCTTCGTGAGGAGACTCAAACTGGGAGAAATCTGTAGATTGGTTGGGCTGCTTTCCTGCCTTGCTTTCCTGCCTTGTTTCCCTGCCCTAACTTGTTAGGGGTCCAAAAGTCTACCCACCATGTTGCCAAAAGGACTTGGTTATGGGGTATGTGCATGGATATTCTGATCACGTGATAAAGAACTCCTCTCTACAGCCACAAGTGAACATCTGTGCATTAGAAGACAGGGACACCTTCACAGCTTCATCTTGGTTGGACGAGAGATGCAGTTCTGATCAAATCATGCACATGTGCAGACCATCTCTAGTCAGTTGACTAAACTATTCATGCCCTTCATGTGAAGACTGCATATATTCTGATTAGATGGCAAGTGATAGGAAAGGTTTGTGGCATATAGCCCTAAATGCTTACATAAAAGTGTTACATATACCAGTCCAGCCAATACACATTGTTAGTCCCAATGAAGGATTGTGGAATATTTGTCTGTCTCTGGAGATTTTTAAGCACGGATGAGAAACAACCTCTGTAGACTACATCCTACTGAAGTATTTCAAAGCTTGTCTATAAACTAGATGTTTCTTAATGAACTAACTGGAATTGAAAAGTTGTGGCAGTCAGGTGAAGTCCCTGGGGACTAGAAGAAGGGAAACATCACACACATTTTACAGGGTAGGAAGGAGGACCCTGGGAACTAATGACCTGTCAGCCTCACCTCTGTTCCTGGGAAGATCACGGAACAGATCCTCCTAGCTAAGGCACATGGAGGTGATTTGAGACAGCCCGTATGGCTTTACTAAGGGCAAGGCCTGCCTGACCAGCATAATGGCTTTCCACAATGGAGTGACTACATCAGCCGACAAGGGAAGAGCAGTGGATGTCATCTATCTGGACTTCTGCAAGGCCTTTGACGCAGTCCCACACAACATCCTTGTCTGTAAGTTGATGAGTGGACTGTTTGGTGGATAGGGAATTGGTTGGATGGTCACATCCAGAGGGTAGTGGTGCATGACTCAATGTCCAGACGGAGGTGCATGACAAGCAGTGTCCCTCGGGTTCCTACTGGGACCAGTGCTGCTTAATACCTTCATCAGTGATACAGACAGTGAGATGTCTGCAGATGACACCAAGCTGAGTGGTATGGTTGACATGCCAGAGGGACAGGGTGTCATCCAAAGGGACCTGGAGAAGCGGGCCCATGTGAACCTCGTGAGGTTCAACAAGGCCAAGTGCAAGGTCCTGCACCTGGGTCAAGACAGTCCTTGTTATCAGTAGAGGCTGGGGGATGATGTGATAGAGAGCAGTCTTGGGGAAAAGGACTTGTGGGTGTTAGTGGATGAAAAGCTGGACATGAGCCACCAGTGCGTGCTTGCAGCCCAGAAGGCCAACTGCATCCTGGGAGGCATCAAAAGCAGCGTGGCCAGCAGGTCGAGAGGTGATTCTGCCCCTCTGCTCTGCTCTGGTGAGACCTCCCTGGAGTACAGTGTCTGGCTTTGGAGCCCTCAGCTCAAGAAGGATGTGGATGTGTTCGGGTGGGTCCAGAGGAGGCCACAAAGATGATCAGAGGGCTGGAGCATCTCTCCTACGAAGACAGGCTGAGGGAGTTGGCGTTGTTTAACCTAGAGGAGAGAAGGCTGAAATAGAAAGCTGGAGAGGGACTGTTTACAAGGGCATGTTGCAATAGGATGGGGGACAGTGGATTTGAACTAGAGTGGAGTAGGAAGAAGTTCTTTAGTAAGAGGGTGGTGAAACACTGGAACAGATTGCCCAAAGAGGTGGTGAAAGTTTGGACTAAGGTGACCTTTAAAAATTCCTTCCAACCCAACATATTCTATTCTAATTATCTGTAATTATCTAATATTCTATTTCCTGAGTATAACATGTTACTATATTCTTCAGATATATTTTCTATGTTGCCTGATCCACTTTGTTTTTTTGGGTATCGGCACAGCTCTGCTGTCTTTACTTTTCCCCATTGCCTTTGCCTGAAGCTGCCCAGTACTCTGAACAGCATTTATTCTTGCATTGATGGAATACAGTTGAGGCTTTGATGGCTTGAAGCCTGAAGGGACCATTAAAATTACCTGTTTTGATTCTGATAGCTATAGAATTTCTCCCAAGTATTACCAGGTGGCAATGACTACACTGGCTTAGACTAAACCTGTTTCTAACTTGATGTCTGAGCTCCAGTAACTACCAAAAGTGAATAGCTAGAGAAAAGTAAAAATTTTGTTGGATGTATCCGCTGAACCCTTTCTGCTTAGGGGTGTTCTTGAGCTCTTGCAGATTATGTTATTTGTTTTAGTACAATGACTAGTTGTTCAGTAGACTGAAGAGTAGACTAGCTGAGTGAAAATCAGTTGTGGAGCCAGGTGCAAAAGGAATTAATTCCAAGGCAGCAGCTCGGTAAGCAGGTACTGAACTGCATGGGAACAGCTGTGGTGCAGCAGTTGTGAGTGCTGAGGGACCAGGCTGCAAAGCAGCTGTTCTTGTCTGGTCTCCTAAGTAGTGTCACCCACTGCTGTGTAAGGCACAGGCTGACTGGAGCCATGGTCTGACCCAGTAAGGCCTTTATCATCTCATTAGGAACGCAGAGGGAAATTTAGGTGTCAGTCTCTCCTGTTTTCCATCTAAACTTACTGTGTCAATGTTGTCAATGGTAAGAAATTCCATAAGGTCTCTTGAAGAATCACCCTTTTCCGTTTTGAATCTGGGTCCTGCTCTCTGTGTTTAACCTGAGGTGCGTTATATTTAACTGAAAGATGTTGGAAAGTGATTGAGTCTACCCACTAGCTTCATGCCTTTCATGATTTTCTAATACTCTTTCATATACCCTATAAATCTTCTCTTACCCAAGATCCCAGCTTCTGCTATTGTTGCTTGCATAGAAACTGCTTCAAGTCTGGATTGCTTTCCCCATCAAGTTCCTGACTCTGAGCTACAGTATGCCTTTAGATCAATGGATGCTTGTCATAAAGTACCTCTGCTACTAATGTACATGCACTGAATCATAACCACATTTTATACTAGCCTCTTGACATTTTTTTTGCCTTTGATATGTTTGAATCCGCAGTTAAAAAACATTATGTGTATGTGTAAATGAAGATAAAGCCACAGCTATGTTTCTTCAATAAATTACATAGTGCTTTTTTAATTTACTGTTGTGTAATATGGATTTTCCTAGACTTCTGTGTGTCCTGTTACGGACAGAACTTCCTACTCTCCTCCAGCAGGAAAAAACACACAAAGTGTCGGTGAATGGTAGATAAAGGTTTTGCTGTAGTCCGCTTCCTGAGTCAGGGTTTTTCCTTTGAGCATGTATAAGTTAGTCTGAGTTGAAAAAAATCTCCTGGTTCAACATCTGGGGAGGTAAAGCCTGAAGGAAGGTGGTCCTTAGAAGGTTTGCTTTTGGTACGATCACTTGTAATTTGTGTGTAGTGTCCCCTGCCTATCCATCAGACAGTAGTGATATATAGTACTGATGTGTCATGTTGTGCTTTGTTGGTTCCTTGGAAAAAATTAGGTGCCTCTAGCCTAAATATGATGTCTCATAGCCAGAATGAAATGACTCAAATTTGAAACTATTCTCTGAGTAACACGGGATCAATTTGCACAGCACTGTAATTGTCTGTATTGACCTGTTTGTTATCATGCCACAAACAACACAGAATTACCATTCCTTTTTGCCTGGTGGGAAGTGAGTCAGCTTGTATTAGATCCTCTTTTTCTTTTTCATAAGCTAGACTTTCCTGAATTTGAAAGCTTTTTACCACAACTTGCAACGCAGCACTCTAGTGTGTGTGAAACTTTAATTCCGTGCGCTAGCACCTCTTCTGTAAAAGAATGGAAGAGCTTGTGGTTAACCTGTGCCCTGTATGCAACAGAAACTATTAAAAAAAAAAAAATAAGGTGGGGGGATGTAGGATGTAGGGGTGCATAGCAAGACGCATATGCTATAAAAACATTGCCCTATATGTGTGCTTGTTGGAGCATTTTTGTTATTAGGCCCAACTCCACACAATAATTTTGGTGTTCGACTACCTTATCAGCACTGTGCTAGCTTTGTAGATCTATGCTTCTATACTAAAGGTACTTAAGATTTGACTGGCACTTGAGTTAAAAGCTAGCCAACGTTTGACAAAAATCTTTTTTGAATTCTATGAATATACAGAAATGGTGTTGAATTTGTCTCCAGTGAAGAAATATCTAATGAGCAATCCAAATCTGCTTTTGTTGATATTATTTTTTTAATATATGTAATTATCTGTATTATGGTTTAACCCCAGCCAGCAATTAAGCATCATGCAGCCACTTGCTCATTCGTCCTTCCTCCCAGTGGGACAGGGAGAGAATTGGGGGGGGGCGGGTGTATAAAACCTGTGGGTTGAGATAAGAACAATTTAAGAACTAAACTAAAATATAGTAATAAAACCAATAATATTAAAATATAATAATAAT
>NW_009697430.1:0-37708 GCF_000703405.1 Apaloderma vittatum | reverse complement strand
TGCCTCTTCGTGACTGCAGAAGGATTTTTGTCTTATTTTTCTCTATTAATAGCCATGGAGAAGTGAGAAATGACCAAGAACGTGGGTGCAGATTCCTGTTTCCAAGCCAGGAGCGGGCAGTTGGATGTAACCCAGCCCTGACGTAACCCACCCACTCTGGGGAGATCTTCCCCGGGAGTTTCCGAGCTGGCAGCGGGGGGGCTATAAGAGCAGGACTGGGTACAGGGAAGGGCAAGAGCCTGCCTGCAGCCCCACAGACACAGAGGCCAAGCTGTCAGCCATGAGGATCAACCCTTTCGGTATTTGCAGCATCACTCCCAGGGGGCTGGGATGGCCACAGGACATCTCAAGAGGTGTCACGGCCAGCGAGGGCTGGATGTGCCCTGGGGATGGCAGGGAAAGCTTCTCAGGCTCTGCTGGGGCTCAGAACCCAGAGCTCCGGGGAGCAGGGATAGGGTGACAGGGGTCTGTGTCCCCAGGGGCTGGCGGTGACCAGGGCTCTCTGTGTTTCTCCGCAGTGTGTCCTCCCACCCAAGCTGGAGCAGATTTTGCCTTCACTCCTCACCAGCCAACTCCCCATAATGGTGAGTACATGGGGCGCTTCTGGGAGATGCAGGGGTTGTGCAAAGTGTGGAGATATCACACAGGAACCAGAGGAGAAGCTCCTCTGGCTGCAGGGCTGTGCTGCACCTGGGTTAGTGCCGGGCAAAGCAAAGGAAGGCAAAAAGTCCTTCCCTAGATATCAGACCTAGAGGTCCCCTTTATCCCCAAGGTCACCGGCTGCAATTGCTGGAATGCTCGTGTCCTGGTTTGAGCTAAACAGAACCAATTCTGTTTGGTGATTTTACTCTTCTGCTCGGTCTCCTCTGGAATGCTGAACTTTCTGAAGTTGACAGCATGTTTGTGCAGACAGTGTCTGCTACTAGAAGCGATAACGCCTGATGTCTACAGTTACTGCCAAGGATTGGGATGCAGAAAGGCTCTTGCTCATACTCGCTCCTGTAGTGCCCAAGGTCACTGCTCAATCTTGTGTAACATGTTAGGGGTGCTGGGAAGTAAAAGCATTGAAAGGAAGTGAAAAATTGCATCTCTGGAGAGGAACAAATAGGACAGGGGACCCAAGCCTGACCAACAAGAGTATTCCATTCCCTGCACATCATATTCAGCACAAAGCTGAGGGATTACGGGGGTTAAACGCTCTTCTGCTCTTAATGGCCAGTGCCCCAGGAGGACTCTATCCCACCCTCTGCCGTTCATCCCAATCTCGAGTTCCTGAATCCAGCTCCTGTGTCTGGTTCCACTCTGCCACTGAGCCTGGAGCCGCTGCGGTGCCGCCTGCTCGGCAGCATCCATGGGGATTGCTATCGTGTGTGGGGGTAGTTGGGTTTGATATTCATTTTGTGCATATTTAATTATTTTCATTATTTCCTTATTAGCACTATTCTTATTTTATTTAAGCTAGTTTAGTTTTGTTTTCCAAACCGTAAGTCTCTCTGCCTTACTCCCTTTTCCCTTTCCTTTGGGGAGGGAAAAGGGTTAGAGAGCATCTGACATTTGTTTAGTGGCCAGCCCAGCCCTAACCTATGACAACAGTGAACCATTCCACCTTCGGGAAGAAAGATTTACGAGGCTCCTAAAGCCAGGACACAGGAGACCCGTGCTTTGCTTGCACACATCCCATTTACCGCAGGACTGGCAGAAGAGAAGCCGGTGAAACACGCTGACATCAGCCCCAGGAGCAGGGGAGGAACTTGCTAGAGTGACACCCTACAGAAAAGGTCTGACACAAACCATCCTGTGTATTTCTTTTCTTTCAGAAAGCAAAAAAGGTGGGCGTGTTGTCCACTTGGTCTGCTTCCATGGGTAGAGCCCACCGACCAGCTGGGAGATCCAAGATCAAGACCTCACTGACATTCCACCTTTCGCCTTGTTGCTCCATTTCCCCCTGCCTGCCATCAGCAGCCCCAGGGCGGAGGTGAAGGGCCACTTGCCAGCCCCGCTCAGAAGAAAGCAGGAGGGAGATGGCCGGGAGCTTGGCGAGAGTGGGCAACAAGGCTGTCTACCTTCCAGCTGGGGTGGGGCACTTCTGCCGGCAAGGAAGAGGAGCTCTGCTCTTCCCCTTCTCGGAGTAGTGTTTCATGGTTGGGAGGTTCCAAATAACTCCCGTAAAATGCTGTCCCAGGTATTCTCTGCTTCACAGATGGGACAGGAACTTTGGTGTTTCTGCAAAATCCTTACTGTATGTCATGTCCAAAACAACAAAATAAACAATGCCAAATCTATCCTGGAGGAGTTTCTTTGGGGGTCAGAAGGCCCAAGGGAGGTGTGGGAACAGAACAAGGTTTTCCAGCCAGCTTTAGGGAGCCCATTCCCATGCGAAGTCTCACTCTCTAAGTAAAGCCCTCACCCATCATTTCAAGTTCATGAGGTGTGTTATACGACCCAGCAGTTTCAGCAACACCCAAGCAGAAAAGGCATTCACCTACCTCGGGAGGTCACAACAGCCTTAAAAATAACAGTAAAATACTTGCGAGCATCTGCTCAAGTCCTCTGAAACAGCTGTAGCCAAGTTGCTCAGAGACACAAGCTTTTAAAACCTTCACAAGGTCTTTCAGTCACTGGACAGAATTCCAGAAATAAGCATCCCTTCCTTACACCACAATATTTCTGTTGGCAAAGAAACAAACCCAGCTAGGGGAGAAGAGGTGCTCTGTTTTATTAACTAAAGGTGCCATCAGCCTGACGTCAGGGAGGGAAGGTCTCCACTGTGTAGCCAAAGGCGCAGGTGAAAAGCAGACACAGAGCTGGTTGAAGCAGGGCTCATTTCGCCCATTTTTTGCCCTGCCTTCCCGAGCTCAGAGCTGAAGATGTTTCTCCATCTGCTCTCTCAACTTGTATTTCTGAATCTGGAATAAAGGGAGGAGGAGGAGGAGGAAGAGCGACTCAGAGAGGAGGTGGGACAGGCGGCCATGGCTCCTGCCCTGCCCCAGCCCCTCTCTTACCTTGCCCGAGACGGTGAGTGGGTACTGATTCACAAACACAACGTACCGCGGGATCTTGAAATGGGAAATCTGGGAAGAGAAAACCAACCTCTACACAACCTGCCAGGAACCACACAGCCAGCCCAGCCAGTGCTGCCCAGGCCAGGGCTGGATCCCAGTTGCTCTAAATCCCTGGGCTTTCATCTGCAAGTCCCCAGCAGCTGCTGGATGTACTAGTCTGGCAGGGAACCGAGGGCTGGGAGACCCACCTTCCCTTTGCAAAACGCTTTAATCTCTTCCTCGGTGCAGTCCTGCCCAGTCCTCAGTCGGATGCAGGCGCAGATCTCTTCTCCCATCCGCGGATCCTTCACACCAACTACCTGGTTGGGACAGACGGACAGTGTGACCACTGTCTGTGACACCTGGAGTGACATCACACTTCCCAAGCCTGATCTCTCTCTAGAAAGTCTGCTTACACTATTGCACAAGTGTCCTATTGTCTTTCCCTGCCTTGAACTGGTATCTCTTTTCGAGTTCAGAGCAGTGATATAAAGCCCTAGAAACTGCACAAGCAGGGCTGGTTTGCAACCTGTCTGCACTGGGACTGTTCCAAGGAGAGATGCTAGCCTGGCACAGGCACAACACTGACTAAGTAACTGGTTTATTTATGGGGAATCTTGTCTAGCACAAAACCTGGAGGAGAACAATCCAAGCAGACTGGAAGCAACTGCTCAATGCTGCAAAACCGTTGCTGACTTGCAAAGGGGTGAAACTAAGTCTCACTCCCCATTTCCAGGGCCTTGTTGGAGGAATCTTTTTGGATTTAGGAGTTTACTAATTAACTACCAGTAAAAACTGTCTTTCCAGACTGCTTTCCAAGTAAGGATTTCAGAGAAGGTGGACAGGCAGTTTCAAAACTGAAGAATGACAGTCACTACTTCGCAGATGTGAAGGTGGTGCATGAGGAGATTGCCCAAACTGACATGCCCCATGCCAGGAGCTCTGCCTGCCCCTTCCACGCCGTGAGCCTCTCTCTCTCCTGCTTGCCAGCCAGTATCACACAGAAGCTGATGCTGTAAACAGGGGAAGACAAGCACGTCCCAAGCAGCAGTCCCAGCAGCTTCGTGTACAGGTTTTGCACCACAGGAACCATCGCTGCTCACCCACCCCTCCCACTCACCTGGACCTCCTCAACCTTGGGATGAGTGTGGAGAAACTGCTCAAGTTCTGCTGGGTAGACGTTTTCTCCTCCTCGAATAATCATGTCCTTGCAACGACCTATGATTTTGCAGTAGCCGTGCTCATCCAGGCTCGCGATGTCCCTGCAACGACACCACGCTCCTAGTCCTGCCCCAGCTGGGTGGCACAATGGCTGCTGCTCCCATCCAGCCTGGTCTGCAGGTCAGGTCAGGGTATCCAGAGGATAACGGCTCAGATGCCAGCTGAACACACGGAAGAGATCCAAAAGCTTCTACAGCCAGACATTGCCATCGGCAGCATCCACACAAACATCAGGGCTCAGGGGAGGCAATTCCTGCCCCTGCAGTGTCCCCCCACAGCCCCTCCATCACACCAGCAGCAAAGTGACCATCCCCATCTCCAGGGGCATTTGGCACAGAGGACTTCTTGCTAA
Organism: Apaloderma vittatum; assembly: GCF_000703405.1. Taxonomy (NCBI): domain Eukaryota; kingdom Metazoa; phylum Chordata; class Aves; order Trogoniformes; family Trogonidae; genus Apaloderma; species Apaloderma vittatum. Next base: position 33,094 of record NW_009697430.1, on the reverse strand, counting down.
AAGCTTTTCTGAGGTTTCACAGTGAGATCTAAGAGCTAAATTGGGTCAGTTTTCCCTACTCTGGAAATCACAGCCAAGGCACTCCTGCACACACTCATCCCCATCCAGCATCACCCGGTGGGACGGACTGGGCGGGGCCGGGCTGTTTCCAGACTCACCCTGTCTTGTACCACTTCTCAGCAGTGACCACCTCGCTCGTCTTGGCAGGGTCGTCCCAGTAGCCCAGCATGACACAGTAGCCACGGATCTGAAGCTCCCCAGGAGTGTTCACAGGCACAAACTGCCCCGTTTCTGGATCCTCGATTTTTGCCTGGAGTGGAAGAGAAGAAGGGCTTAGGAGGGGGTGGCTGAGCCAAGCACGATGGCTCCAGCACCAGACGGAGGACGAGTCGAGGGCTGCTGCAGGCAGAGGACCTGGAGCAGGTGGGGAAGGTCACGGTCACCTCTGTGTGGGGAAAGACACATCCCACCGTCTCGGTTTTTCTGGCAATGCTGTCGTTGGGGAATCCCATGAAGGTGACAGGGCTGTTTTCTGTGGTCCCGTAGGCAACCTGCAAGCACAAGAAGAGAAATGTGCCTCGAGAGGAAAGGTGACCACACAGCTCCAGGCATGGGAAAGATGAAGCTAGTGATGAGCACAAGGGAGACGGGGATAGGCGGATGGTGTTGCCACAAGTCACTCGGATCCCAGGCAAGCACTGCTCTCATGGCCTGTGAGTGTCCTGGAGAGACAGAAGCTAAAGCAGCACCGCACCTGCCTGCCACAGCCTTCTTTGCTTCTGTTGCTGTGCTCCAGACCCCAACCATGACACTCTGGGTGTCAGGTACTTTTCACACCTCAACTACTTTTCTTGGAGGACCCCAGGGTTCACCCTCCTCTTTTTTTAACTTCTGTCTCTCCAAGTCCTGTTGACTCTCTACCACCCCTGCCAGACACTGATCTTTCCTTGTGTCCCTGCAGCCAGGGTGCCGAGTTCATCTTCTACAGCTCAGAGCCCATCAGACATCGCTCTGGAAAACCCCCAGAGCCAGCCTTGGGCTCCTGTAGGAGACCATGTGTCCTGCAGCATGGTTGCTCACCCCAGATCCTTTTGTGCAGACATCAGCTCCCGTAACCCTCCTAATGGCATCACGAGGCTGCACAACACTCAGCACAGCTGCGCTTACAGACCAAAAAGCCTCGCAGCAGGACAAAAGCTTCTCGCTGCTCGACCTCCCTCACTGCTAATCCCAACGGCAAGCTCTGAGTCACCTCAGCCAAAGGTCACTTCTCCTCGGAGGAAAATTCCAGCTCTTTATGCCCAACTCAGTGGCCTGCCAAGACAGCAGGAGCTGGGCAGGAGGTGCTCCGGGCAGCTCTGAGCTGCACCAACAGCACCATCACTAGAACTGCTGCTTTACCCACAGCTCCCGGGAGCTGCATTTCAGTGGTGAAACGCGCTGGAGCGCTGTTCTGGTTTCTCTAACCTGCCCAGCATGTCCTGTGTCACCAGGCAGGGTTTCTCTCCCACCCACTAATGTCACTGGTGGCTGCTTTGCCTGCAGAGCACAGCTGGGAACGGGCCGATGCAGTTTGCTTTCTTCTCCTCCGGACTTTCAAAGGCTGACACATGAGCAGCTCTGACCCACCAAACCCCAACAGGTCTCAATCATCTTCCTGCAGCCTTGGCATCCTGATCTGGGTCGTGCCTTTAGAGCAAATGCCCAGGCTCCACCACCCGCTGGAAGGACACGTCTGCACAGTCAAGGCTTCTGCATGGTGCTCCCCAGGCTCTAGGCATGTGCCCAAAATTAACGAGAGGCTTTGCAAAGGACTATGATAAGTATCATGAAAAAGCATGCCTATATCCCAAATGAGCTATGATAACACTTGTGGGAGCACTCAGTGCTTTCTGCTGCTGAAGGATCTCACGTTGGGCACAACCTGCCATAACGGCTGATGCTCTTGTTTGACTACACCGCGGTCAGCGTGAATCCAAGATGAAGATTTGCAGGAGCCTCCTCTTAGCCAGAAACCTGGAGAAGACCATCTCCAGGATACTGCAGGGACCATCTGGTACAAACTGCTCTGCTGGGAGCCTGGCAACCCACAGGGAGCGACTGTAAACAGCCTTCTCCTGCCAGACACAATGATCGCTTCCCAGCCGGGGTAGAAACCTGCAGCGGCTTAATGCTCAGACAGGATTTCTCTCCCACCCACTAATACGAGTCCTGTGGCTGGATCAAATGACTGACGAGACACAAATCCAAGATCTTAAACACTTATTAAAAATCCCAGCGCCTTTGTTTTTTGCTTTACTCTGCTGGATGAATTGCAGTGTCGGTCCCAGGATCCCAGCCAAGCCCTGAGTCAACCCCTTCTGCCTCTCCGGGTCGCTCCGGCAGTTTAATTGGACGCAGCGGCAGGCAGCTCCCTGGCAGGACCACGCTGTGGGGGCCACGGCTCACCAGGCTCCTCCAGATGCCTGGCAGCATGACAGGTACCCCGAGCCCCAGCTGCCTGTGCCTTGGCCAGCGGCTTGTCCCCATAAATACCCTCAGAATGGGCTTCCTGACTCGGCCTGGAGAGCAGCATGGGTCTGAACCTCCAAGCCCCATTGCTGCCTTCACTTCTCAGTCTGCCTGCACCAGCACTGCTCTCTGCAGCCAGACACCAAGATGTTGCTCCTGACCTTTCCAAGACAGCATTCATCTCCTGGGATAGCGTTTTCCCCATCTGCACATCCAGGACTGAGACAGTATCTGGAGCAAGCTGCTGTCCTTCCCAACCCTCATCTGACACGTGGAGCATCCGCCGACAGCTCCATCGTCCCAACCCAGCCACAGCTCGTGATGCATGAGGTGAAACAATGCTTCCACAAAACCCCACATGCCAATTTAAGCTTGGAGATATCCACAAAGATTCATAGCTTTCAGGACCCAAAGGGACACTTAACATCATCTAAGCCTTGTCATCTGGTATCATTTAGTACAGAAAACCTCACCCAGTAATTTCTGCATCAGCTCCATAATTTTCACTGGAGCTATATCTAGTGTGAAAGCAAAGCTTTGCAGAGGCAAGGAGTCCAGCTTGGACCCTTGGCTTTGAGAAGTGCCAAGACAGTATAGAACACAATTGACTGTAAAGTCTTTTTTACTGTGAGGACCACAAATGATCCCCCCAAGGCCCAGCACGCAGATCAGTCCTGCCTTCAGAGATGACAAGGACAGTTCCAAACCAAGCTGCCACCTAACTTACTCCTACTGACAAGAGATTCATTCTTTGTGAATCCTAAGCCTCTGTTTAAACCAGGAATAAAATGAACATCTTAGCAGAGCTGTGTTTTTTAAAGCATATTTCAGAAACATTTCCTGCTAGCACTGTTTAAACACTGGCCACTGCGGAACAAGCAAAACAGCCTGAAGAAGGAAGTGTCTAAAAATTAAAAATAAAGTAAAAACAATCAGACTCCAGTCTCCTTAGTAAACATTTGGGAAGCAGACTGATTTGGTGGGGAAAGTGGGGACTCTGAAGACCCTGGGTTTTTCCAACTGTGCCACTTATTTACTGCATAATTTGGAACAAGTCACATCAGCAATCTGCTCCTCGGTTTTCTCCAGCATTCAACAGTAATAAAAACACCCACTTCCCCCCGTGTTCAACTGCTGCTGAAAGGCTGCAATGAAGAGGCTGGCTTCAGAACCACCAGTACCCCAAGCAGGGTTATACTGGGTGGGACTGGAGAAGGAGGTCAGGGCTGCAGGAGGCCATGAGGTCCTTGGAGGACCCCCCCTTCCTCCTGGACCTGAACGATGCTCAGGGAGGAGCTTCACATCCTTCACCACCACCCTCTGGTTCTGCCACGCTGGCGGAGGGCTTGAACCACCAAGCTAAAACCTACAGAAATGGAGCTTCGATGAACAACAATACTAGTCTTGGGGGAAAAAAAAAGCAGCAAATTGACCATGAAATAATAGGGATTTTCAAACTTCAAAGAGGGCGTAATGAACAACAGAAAGCAGGCTGGCAACCCAAGAGATGTGCTAACGGACCGCTAAGAGGCCCTTTGAACTCCCCTCAGTACAACACGGATCCAATTATCCCTAAAGCCGTGCGGAACGCCTTGCCTGTCTTGGATATCTCCACCAAAGTTAATCCCAGCCCTTCCCTTCCCAGATAGCTCCAAACTGAGCAACGATCTTCCCTCACTCAGCTGCTCACTACCAAGATCACCTCAAATTTTGCTGTCCCCTGAGGACGTGTGTCTCCTTACTCCAGAGCTGTCCCGCTATCCCAGATGTTACTGGAATATTCCTGACCCTTCAGGTCAGCTTTGCTGCTGCAGAAAAACAACTCCTGGTCATGTCCAGCCTATGTCACACCGAGGTTTCCTTCCCTTCTGCAGCAACAGTACCATCTTTGTGTCAAAAGCGTCAGGACACAAACAAGGACGTCTTGTAGGACAAACCTCCAAGGGTGGCCACGCTGTTGGCATTTCTGCCCTCTCCCCCGGAGAGCTGCCAGACAGTCCCAGTTTGGATGGGGCTTCAAAAGTTCCCAAAAATATCAGGTGCCCAAAGCACCCTCTTTGTGTCGTAGCACGCGATGGCTTTGCCTCAGGAGGAGGCCACCGCAAAAATGGCAACCCAGGCCGCTGAAAATTAACCTCCTGTTGTTGTACAGGCAGGACAAGCTGCTCCTCGCGGTCTGGAGTTAAAGCTGCCTCTCTTCTTCCCAAGCTGAGCAGAAGTCTTGAGGCTTCCAAGTATTTCCCCAGTCCTGCCAGTGTTTGCCCAGTAGTGACCAGCAAAAGCATGTGCAGTTACTTACTGGTTTATCCACAGCTTGATAAAAGGTCTTTACTGTGTAATTAACTCCACCCTCCCTGGCGCAGGGTGCCAATGCATTTAGGAAAAGCAGAATTAAAAGGAAAAAGTGAGAGGAAATGTGCAGAGGAAGTGTCTTGCAAAGGTAGAAAACCGGTGGGTTTGGGGTACCTAAATGCTCAAAGCTGCTGGAGAACAAAATTTGGCAAGAACCTAAGGGCAAAGGTAACATCCCCATGGGTTCGGAGAGCTCAGCTCCCACCGAAGACATGGCTGGACGACCAGGATCTTCTCACTGCATTTTGAATGTTCTCACAGCACATTCCCATAGCTTCTGTAGCTACTGAAACCATCCACTCATCAGATCCTCCCAAAAAACGAGGTGGGACAAGATGGGAGATTTCACTTTGGCCAAGGACTGAGGCTGCGGAGAGGCAGCAAAGGCTGGGTGAGCTTCCCGGAGGAGGCCAAGAGCATCATGCAGCAGCTGCTGGGATGGGACAGAAGGGAAGGGTGGGTGGACATCAACAAGGAGCCAAACTGGCAATTCATCAACGGGTGGAGGCCACGCTGCAGTGGAAGAAAACCCTCAGAAGGAAGGAGGTGCACCCATGACCACCTCCTCCAGCTCAACAAGCAGCCTGAGCCTCCACGCCACTGTGAAGGGCACCCGTCAAGCGTGTCACATAGAAATGTTAACTTGGGTCTGAGCTACAGGATGAGGCTTAAGTGAGCAATGGAATATTTTAACGTGGAGCTGAAAATGTGAGAATTGTTAACACTAAGAAAAATAAGAGATTAAATGTGAAAAAGACCATCTCAAATGTTGTATCAAAACAGCTCTGACCTGCAGACTCAAAGGAATACCCCAAATCTATATTTGCACTGTTTCAAAACCCATATTTATTTGCTTAGAATCACAGAACAATTCAGGTTGGAGAAGACCCTTGGGATCATCAAGTCCAACCATCAACCCTACACTACAAGGTCACCCCTAAACCAGATCACCCAACACCCCATCTAAACGACACTTGAACACATCCAGGGATGGCGCGACTCAACCCCCTCCCCAGGCAGTCTGTTCCAGGGTCTGACCACTCTTTCTGTGAAGAATTTCTTCCTCATGTCCAACCTAAACCTGCCCTGTTGCAACTTGAAACCATTCCCCCTGGTTCTGTCCCTAAACAGCCCACAACGCCTGCAAGAAGGAGAGGAGGGGAGCCCAGTATCTGCACATCACCAGGTACCAGGAACGTTTGCAGAACTGCCAATCAATTAAGAAAGAGAGGATGGCAGGATAATCCTGCCTCCTCTGCGATGTCCTAGCAGCGCAAGATGGGCCCCAGCTTGCTGCAGTACCCCACCACAGCAGAGGTAACACCAACACTGCTGCCATTGTCACCGCCAGACTGCGAGCCACCCATGAGTGGGACCCAGGTGAGCTCCTGAGGATCGCTGGACATTTGCTGACCAGCCAAGGGCCACAAAACGCGGTGTGGGAAGACCAGACCCTGCCAGCGAACAGCTCAAAACACAAACAGCCGGGAGCCCGGGGGCGAGGTGCCAGTTGTGGGAGATGCCAACCAGCTCCCACCGCAGGAATGTGCTCACCGAGGCACAAGGAATCGAAAAACATTAGGGCAAAGAACTTCCTTTTATCCAACATTCGTGCCTGGCGAAATGGAGCCGAGAAGCAGACACCTTTCCCCCAGTGGCCCTGCCCTGATGCCACCCCACCACGGGACTGAAAATAACTCGGCATCCATCTAACTGCTGCTGCGGGCACGGGGCTGGCGGGGAGCTTGCAGGGAAGGGACAGCTTCCTTGTGGCAGCTACATCACAGCACCTTCACGAGGAAGCTACAGGTCCTTTCCTGTATCCACAGCCACAGCACGCCCATCCCTGCAGAGAGAGCATCACTGTGCCCCAAAATCTGCAGTCTCAGCCAGCAAAGAGATAAAGGGTAGAAAATAGGGAAATTTACCTTTAGAGGAAGAAAAACGAGGAGATGGTTTGAGGTTTGGGCAGTATGACCTCTGAAAGGGGTCTCATTCCAGAAATACACACGGGTGGGATATATTTAGGGATGGAGTTTGCAAGGCCCTCATCAGCTTTTTGCTCCAATCTGACCTATGCTGGCAGAAATCTTCACAGAAGCAACATGCTGTTAGCTGGTACTTTTTGCAAGGAGACGGGAAAACCAAGTATCAGACATCAGCTGCAGGGGAGGGAGCACAGGTATGCTCCCTAGCTTCAGTGTCCGGCAGAAGCAGGATGGATTTTAAATGTCATCCATCAGTTGCTCTTGCAGAGTATAGCTGGTACGTAACTGCAGTTACAAGTAAGACTAAGGTAGTTGAATCTGCTCAGAGAACAATAATAATTTAAAAAAAATCAATCATTGAATAGAAGATGATTCTTTAGAGATAATTTTTCAATCATTCACCAAGCAACCCGTCTGACCAACCTAGAGAGGCAAAGGAGGAAAACACAGAAGGTTCTGACCAAGACACTCATGGAGGGTTCTTGATCAAGCTACTCCAGAAACCAAAGCATGTGTGTGACTACTGGAGTCCCTACTGAATCAGGCATAAGCAAAAATACCACTGTTTTCATCAAAAAAATTTAAATCCTACAGTAACCAGAGCAGCGAGCCCTGCGGGAGGTCTCTCCAGCAAAAGCCCGGAGCTCCTACAGTCCAAGCATCTCCCAGAGATGCAGCAGGAGAAGCACTTGGTGCCGAGGCGAGTGGCGAGGCCGCGGCTGCTCGGGAGCGGGGAGTTGCACCTCCGCGCCGACAAACACTGGAAGCCTGACATGGCCTGGTTTGCACCGAGGTCCCACATTACATCATCGTTCGGCCAATCCCACTTGCCCCACGGGCTCATCAGAACCGACATTCACACCCCAGAAGCCACTTTTCTCCCCCAGAATTAGTAATGAAATGAAACCACGTTCAGACCAGGACAGCCCCTGACCAGAGCATGGGCTGCCAGGCCGTTTGCATAACAGCGCCTGGAGCATGCTCGGCGGCGCTGGCTAATTCCTCTTTGCAACAATGGAAAAACCCAGAAATCCTGGTGAATAAGCTAGTCTGTGTCCTAAGTCAGCCCTTGGATTTCCTCCCTTTCTTGAGCCTGTCTCGCCTCTGCAAAAGCTCCGCTGGGGCTCTGCAGCCAGCCTCGGGAGCAGAAATCTCAACAAGCTCACAGTTATGTGCTCGGCTCTCAGCTGTTTGCTGCAGCCAGGAACTGGCTGGAAATCAGTTCAAAATGTTCCACTTCCAAACCCCACCCCACAACCCCTGGATCTCTCTCTTCATACTCCTAGAAGCAGGCGCTGGGGGTTTTAACCACTTTGCTTTAGCATTGGGAGACCAAAGGACATCTTTTGCGTTGTTAACTCACCTTTGCCACTGGTGCCCCAAGACAGGAGCCAAGGCAGACCCTGGTCCCAGCTCCAGCAGTGATCCCCTCGCTCTGCTCCCTCACTGTCCCTTCACCAATGCCCACGCCTCTCCTTGTCCTCATCTCGAGAGCCACAGGCATCGCCACCCACCTCACCTGAGCTGGGGCCGGGGCAGCACACCACCATCCAGCGTTTCATATCCACCAGCCCGTGCCCCACCGCTTCCCCACAGGTTCTGCCACTGCCTCATCCTTGTTGGAAAGTGACAGCCACTGCTCCACGGTGCCATGTGCCAACAAGAAAAACCCTCACACAGGTCTCCTGACTGTGACCGTGGATGTGGGATAACCCAACTGCTTAGAGGAAAAGGTATGGAGACTGTTGTTGCTCTCCCTTTCTTGGCCAATTCCAAGATGCAGTCTAGATGTGGAAGACGCCAACCAAAATTCTGCACTGCAAGAGCAACCACAGCTCTGTTGGCCTTTGACGTGACACCATATCACTCCCATCTTCTCCCACTCCTACTCAGGCAAACTCCTTTAAAATCAGTGAGACGAGACCCCCCCAAAAAACTTCTACTGTTACACTAGGATGAGGTCCTTCTCCCCAAACCGGGTGAAGCTTAAATACAGCCCAGGACCCTGCTGAAAGCTTCAGCCCGAGGTGGCTGTGGAGCACAGCAGTGCTCCCTGCAATGCCCTTCAACCAAAACAGGTTCTTTTACCCCAGACCGATGAAGCTCCGCTCTGCTCTGCAGGGTCCAGCAAGGTTCTCCACAGAGCACGCTGTGGAGCACAGCAGTGCTCCCTGCAATGCTCTTCAACCAAAACAGGCTCTTTTACCCCAGACTGATGAAGCTCCGCTCTGCTCAGCAGGGTCCAGCAAGGTTCTCCACAGAGCATGCCTGCATTTCTTCTTCCTGACCATTTCCCTCCCTGTTGCTGAGAGGAAAACTACCTCTGCAGAGCCGCTTCAGCAGCGAGGCCAGGCAGGGCCGTGGACGCTCCTCTGCCTGGTGCCAAGGGGTTAAGCTCACATTAAGTTCCCAAAGCCAGTTGCTTCCAACTGGCTGCTGCCTGTGGTTTGTGGGAAGGGATTTTGCTTTTTAATAACATTATAAATAGGGCTGTGTTCAGCATACTGCAAACCCAGTTACTCTCTCTCTCTCCCACCCATCTCCCTCCTCCTCCTGCTTCTCTTCCCACCAGACTAATTCCAGATCTGATCATGAATCGGTCAGGCTTGTTCCTCAGTGTCCTCAGCCTACTGGCATGCCTTGCTTCCATGGCGCAGGCATGTCCCCCAAGCTGCCACTGCCACGGTGGAGACCTCCAGCACGTCATCTGCGACAACGCGGGGCTGAAGAAGATCCCCAAGGTGCCTGAGCAAACGCGACTTCTCAACCTGCAGAAGAACAACTTCCCTGTCCTGCCAACCAACGGCTTCCGTGACATGAAAAAGCTGGTGTCCCTGCATCTCCAGAGCTCGCGGATCAAGGAGATCTCAACCGGAGCCTTCCGGGGGCTCAAGAACTTGGTCTACCTCTATCTCACTGACAATCAGATCAGTGTCATAAAGCCAGGAGCCTTCGATGACCTCTCTGACCTCACCTACCTGTACCTGGACAAGAACAAGATCCCAGATCTACCCAAAGGGCTCCTCTCCCCTCTTGTCAACCTCTTCATCCTGCACTTGGGCAGCAACAAAATCCGGGAGCTGAAACCAGGTGCCTTCAATGGGGCTAAAGACCTGCGCTGGCTCTTCCTCTCTGACAACTCCCTCACCAACCTCCTGCCTGGGGCCCTGGAGGATGTAGAGAACCTCGCTGTCCTCCACCTGGACAAGAACCAGCTGAGCAACTATCCCGTGAACGCAATGAGTAAGCTGAGAGTTCTGGAGGAGCTGAAGCTTTCTCACAACCCCATTGAGGTCATCCCTGACAATGCCTTCCAGTCCTTCGGGCGATACCTGCAGACACTCAACCTGGACAACATGAAACTGAAGAAGGTGAGTCTCTTTCCATTCATTCCAGATAAGAAACACAGGGCTTCTCCTTTACAAAGCCCTCGGTTTGCTGTCCCTCCCTTGCAGAGGACAGGGCAGATGCAGGTCTGCAGGCTCTGCAGACAGCGAGGCACTGGCCAGTCGACAAGACTCCTGGCATGGCTCAAGTGAGGGATGAGAGAGAGTACTCCACCCTTTCGTTGAGTTATTTTATCATCTGGAGCTGATCAGACTCTCTGGAAAGGCAGCGCATTCCCTCCCAAGCTGGAGGTGACACCAGTCATTGAGAAAGGTATTTGGGATGCTCCAGGACAATTAGCAACCTTCCATCACCCCAGACACAAGGCGTGGGATGAGAGGCAAGTGTCTGCCTCAGACTCGAGGGACTGAAGGGCACTGCCACCTCGCAGAGCTGAACATCTCTGCCTCCTTCCTTCAGCCTAGGTACCTCTTGTAGGTTGCGAGGGGGAGACTCCTCTGGAGGGGCTACAAAGAGCAGCAGTTGCTTACCCACCCCTTGCAGACAGGTAGGCCTACAGACTTTCGCCTCTCCCCATGCCTCCCAACTTTACACACGATAAAGAAAGGTTTGTTTATTGCTGCTCTCTCCAGAAGAACTCACGTAGCACCTTACAAAGGGGCCCTGTTCCCACTGAAGAGCAGGAGGCACATTCAGGTATCCCGAATGGCAAAATAACTCTCTTCTCTTTCTGTAAGAAAGCACGATCCATAGGCAGGAACATCACACTCGGGGAACCACTTGCAGTAGGACCTCTGAAATGTCAGACAGCGCAAGAACAGAAACAAGCACAGTGCAAGAGCGTAGAATCATAGAACCATTTAAGTTGGAACTGACTTCTAAGACCATCAGCCTCATGTCCTATGTAGCTGGAAAGGGAGAGAGCTGCAGGTGGAGTGGAACAGTTCTCCCTGGGACGATACTTTGCCAGGAAGCCCAAAGACAAAGGGCATCCAGGTAAGGCAAGTCAGGACTTCCCAGCACCCACCACAGGCAGGAAGATAGGATTCTTAGCAACAAAGAGCAACCCAGAGGGCCTCACAGGGATAAGAAGACCACCCGAAAGCTAGCAGGAATAGAGCACACCAGAGTTTTCAAGGGATACAGCATCCCAAAATGCTCAAACCCTGGAATTACATCTTGCCTGGGTCGAGAACACCACTACCTAAACCAGCTCGGTAGCACTCGGTCAGTATTTAAACCCTCATCCACTAATCTCTCCGGCACGGTAGTAGGCAAATGCAACACTGAAAAACAATCTACTGACCTCTCCAGGCAAGACCTTGGATATGCTGTCACAGCACTTCTGTAGACTCAGTTTTAAGGCAGTTTCATCATGCACAAATCAAAAATTACAGCTGAAGTGTTGTACCAGCTGTAAACACATCACAGTCCCAAGTAATAAGTTGAAGAAATCAGACTAACCCATTATGCTGGGGTGCTCCGGGGAATTAAGAGTCCTTAGATTGCCCAGAAAGCAATGGTTAACAATTCTAGCCAGCACCTGCAGACAGCTTCTGCAGCCAGATGCCTCCTTTCCTCCCCAATAGCCCAATAAGACACCAGTTTATGGGATCAGCACTAACAGGGGTGGCCTCTGCAGTGTTAGGGCTCGGGTTCTTTTTCAGCAAAACAAAGCTCCCATCCCAGCTCAGAGGTTTCTCTTCAAATCCCCAAAAGCCTCGTATCCAAACAGCCCACATGTGAACTTTGCACTGTGAGGATATGTCTAATTGCAGAGGACTCATGACCTAGGAAATCACTACCAAATACTTTAAATGCTGCTGGCATCTGGACAGCAGCTCTTTCTCCTTCACAAAAACACTGTCCTTAGCCATTCTTTGCGAGTTTTTGAGCTGACAAAGTGCAAAACCTTTTCACAGGAAGCTATCCCAGCCTATCTTGCACTTGAGCAGGATGAGGAGAGTCCCTGGGCTGCTCTGCAGCTCCAGCACAGAGCTCCGCTCCCCACCAGCATCATGAACCCACATCACCACCTCAAGGACTGAGTTGTGTGGGCCAGGACCCATTCAACGCAGTTCTTGGAAGTTTTATGTACACCCCTCTCTGTGTATTTACTGCAAAATAAATTACAGCAGCAATCCTCCATCTAAATATGGGGGGAAAAAAAGGAAAAAATCACCCGTTTCTTTACAAACACACGCTCTGGCAGGCAGCGCAGCAGCTGTTACCAGCAGACGCAAACTCTTCTCCTGGGGCTGGGAGAGGAATGAGCAGCTGAGACAGTACACCTCTGTCCAAACCAGAACGTGGCCAGGCTACCGCCCCGCTGCAAGGCGTGCCAGCACCTCTCAGAGCAGAAACACTCCCAGCACAGTAAAACCTACCGAGGTCAGCTCAGTTTTGGGCTGCAGAGGCCAGCACCACTGACTATCCAACAGTTACAGGACTCTGGGAGTCTCTTAGCTAAGCTCTAATCCTATCCAACGTTGCTTAATTTGGAAGATGACAAAAGTTCACAGCTTAAAATAGTGCATTTCACCCGTCAAGCTTTTCAGCTTAGAGAACTTGAACAAACGCTGATGGTCCCATCTGAAGTGCAAGCTTCTGGTCAGAAACGGGAGCACAGTCCTTCAGTGGGGGGGTTCTGGTAGAGCTAGTGAGTCTCCTCTCCACCTTTTAGAGAGCTTTCCCCTCCACTTTGAGAAGGGAGAGAAAAGGTTTGTCATAGCCAAGAGGTGTTTTGTGCTTTGTCACCGACCTCCTCTCCAATTCATCACTGCCAAGGAGGTTTGTCTTGAGAGGTTTGCTTTCAAGAAGAAACTTTCCAACCTAAATAACCATGGGCTGAAAAAAGGCAGGGATGAGACCTCAGCCGAGAGAGGAGAGGGATGCAAAGCTGGGTCTACAGCCTCTCTCCTCTCTTTGGCAGCTTTTTTTAAGGGAGACTCTTCCTTAAAGCCTGCCTGTTAATTGAGAAAGAACAAATCTGGCAGCAACCCTTGCAAACAACCCACTGTAAATGAGAAGAAAACGGAGGAGGTTGAGGTGCTGGAAACCTACCTCTATTTCTACACTGCTCAGATGCCAAGTGTAACTTTCCACTCGGAGCCCCCGGGCACTGCCAAAGTCTACAGCCCCTTCAGACGCCACAAACACTCCCTCCTTCAGCCATTCCAGGACAGGCAAAGCAACAGGCGCTGGGAGGATTTCCAGCCTTGGAAAGGAATACACCCAGAAAATATCTTCATTTAGAACAGAGAAGCATGCCTCCAAAATAAAGAGGGCTGCCAGACTTCACTTTATTTAGGGATGTGGCTGCAAAGACATCCTCACAGAGGTTTGGGATGTAGTTCTCTTCAGACAGAAAACTCCATCACCCATGAGCCCACCTCTCTTAGGTGTCCAGGGCTTACAGGGAGTCAAGACTTCTCTCTACTGCTCCTTCTCTTGCTCCCTCCTTGCTTCTGCCGCTAGAGGTCTTGAAAAAAGGCACTCGGGTTTGGAGCCCCTTGCCCTAACTCAGCGTTCCTCACAGTAAAACGTTGTGCTTTAGTTTTCAGACAACGCATTTGCTGGTGTGACCGTGCTGAAGACTGCTCACCTGGAGAACAACCGGCTCACCCAGCTGCCCCGCAACTTCCCCTTCGACAAGATGGAGACGCTGATGCTCTCCCGAAACGCTTGGCACTGCAACTGCCAGCTAGCACACCTGCGCAAGTACGGCACCAGGCGCCCCTTCCCTCCCCAGGGGTGCTCCTGGGGGGCCCCCCAGCCGTGCCAAGAAAGAGGAGGCTGCTCAAGGCTGCACAAACGCTCAGCAGCCCTCTGCCCAGCCTGCCCTCTCCCCTCGTGGAGTGATGCCTGTGGTGGTTTGTGTCTCTTGCAAGCTCCCAGTCTTCTTCCTCCTTGTGTTGCAGGTGGCTGAAGGGCAATCGCAACCGCACCGAGGAGACCTGCTCCACGCCCGCCCAGTACCGGGGCCAGTCCATCAGAGACACCCCGGCCCTCCGCACCTGCAAGCTCCCCACCAAGAGGTCCAAGAAGGGAAGCCGCCATTAAACACGTAAGATGGTTTGCTTTTAGTCACACCTACAGCAAACCCTGAACACCAAACATACAGGGACCTCTCTCTCTGACTTCAGTGACGCTAGGGTTTGGCTCCAAACAGCTCAGTCGTTCACCCACCGATGCCTGCAACTCAGAGCTGCTCCATCTCCTGGCAATACTGAGCTCCATGAGTTCCCAAAGACAAGAATCTGCATGGAGCATCAGGGATGGAGACAACCCCGTAAACCAAACCTGGGGCTAAAGACAGGCCTGGGGCAGCATGTAAGGGTGAAACATGTAATTAACTGTCAAAACAAGGGTGGACTTAGCCCACTCTTATCCTGAGCTGGGATCACACACACTTTACTTTTCTGACTGATTGGAGATGTTCAATCTTTTGCCCTAGTAAAGGTCCTCTGGGTCTGGTTTGAAATCCAGAGCAGGACATTGCTGGGAAACTTGGCTCCAGGCCGCCCAGCCCATATGAAAACAGATGTCTTCCATAAGGAGCAGTTCTTAGACCAGCACCTGCCTTTCAGCAACTATAATTCCCATTCAAGACGCTTGGGTATTTAAAAACAAGGGCTGATGCCTTCAAATGAGTGTCCCAGAAGCAGGAGGTTCGAGACAGCAAATATTCTTTGAATAAGCATTCTGCGCCAGGCAGTGATTCAGAGACAGCGCTGGCTTCCCCCTGAGCAATGAGCTCAAACACCAACTGTGAAAACCTCTCACACAAACACCTTCCACAACTGGAATCTACCACGAGTATTAAATTCAGTGCACAGAGTAGCAAAAAAAGCCACAACTGTCATCACTCCACCCTAAGCATTTTATTTTTCCTATTCCAGGAACAAGTCTGGAGCTTTGGATGAGCCTGCAAGTTTGTAAACTCTTGGGAAAGGGACCTTGGCTCATTCATTGCGTAAAGCGCAGCTGCATGAACAAGGGTTGTCCCTGTGCCCCTTCGTAACAGAAAGCAGGAGGCAGAAGCTCGTCCGAAGTCTGGTTGTGGCCACTTGGTCCCCAGTTCAGTAAGGATATGCATAGCAGGATGGAGAAAGTAAATTTATGACCAAAACATCAGGGATGATGCCAGCTCCTCAGCATCTTTCTAAAGTGGTTATTTCTCTTACAGTGCCAGAGGTTTTAGGGATTAGAGATGGAAATACCAGTCGTTCCATATAGGGCGGGTAAAGTTCCGCCCTAAGGTTGGAAAACTTCAGTTTTCTAAACCACAACACTTAAATGTATTTTATTTACAGGTCTGGCCCTTCTTAACCTTCCTCTCTCCCTGCGTGAACTCAATTCCAGTTCACTCCTCCACAACGAGAGTAAGGAAACCATGACAATAATACCCGTTCTTCTACAGCATTTTCCATCTACCTCTCTCAAGTATTAACAAAGTAGAAACCTATTTATTCCAGTCTTGCAGAAAACAAAACTTGGTACCTTCATGTGTCAGGGCCAAAATGCAGGCACACAAACCCACCCCAGCATGGTTGGCATGATTTTGAGGAATATGAAGTACCTGTAACTTCATCGTGCACCTCTTGAGAGCCAGGCAGCTTGCTCAGATGTCAGCTAGGGGGTCTGTAATTTCAGGGATGACCAGTGACTTGGATCACTGACCACACTTCAGATGAAAAGTTGCTTGGCAGCTTCTAAAAAATTCCCTGCCATGAATTCTCAGAACTGGGGCACCAAAGTAATTCACTACTCTTAAAAAAATTTCTCTGCAGTTTCTTCTTTTATGAAGGAAGTTTTCACTGACCATCAACGTTTTGGGTATGATACTCAAGAGTCACACAGTGAGTGGGCAGAAGTAGTCAGAGATGGGACTAACCCACCTCCTCTACTGTGGGAGCTCACAAAGGCTCCTTGACTCTTAACTCTTCACTTTCAGGTGTGGGTTTCATTCACTCACTGTAAAAACAAATAGACACATACTAGAAGTTTACTGATCTGCTTGAAAAATCCCCTTAAACATGTGGACTCTCTCTGTTTTTCTCCCTAGCAGGCCCCGCTATGGCCTGTCCTGGTGACCGGTCACTTTAACCATCAGAAAACTACTGACTTCTGAGTCCTTCCTTAAGCTTCTCCTAACTGCCAGG
Source organism: Apaloderma vittatum (assembly GCF_000703405.1). Taxonomy (NCBI): domain Eukaryota; kingdom Metazoa; phylum Chordata; class Aves; order Trogoniformes; family Trogonidae; genus Apaloderma; species Apaloderma vittatum. Next base: position 16,731 of record NW_009697430.1, on the reverse strand, counting down.
AAACATCTCTGATATATCTGAAAACCTCCAGCCTCCTCCGAATCCCCGCTTCTCTGCTGATCGCAGGATGGAATACACCTTTTCAATCTTTTCCGACATCTATGTATTTTAAAAGAGGCATTTTTAAAAACTAAACTATGCATGACCATACTAAGACAAGCTAACCTAGATCCTGCCGGTAAAACACAGTCATCTTTCCCCGAGGCAACACAACCCACATCCCCAGTCAACCAGTTGGTCGCTGCCTCTCCCCTTCCAGTGGAGTAGAAGCAAGCGGGGAGGTGGGAGCATCCCTCCCCCAGCTGCTTGGTCAGGAAATTTGGTATCAACCCACGCAAAGAGTCTCCTCTGCCTTCCCACGGAGGGGATCCCTGCAGGCCAGGGCTGAGGGGGACGGGTGAAGCGACGACCAAGAACTGGTGGCCCTCAGACCAAGCTGCCCGCTCCCGCCAGAGGCGGCAATCCCTCTAGGTCAGCCAGAAATCCTTTAAGTGAAGAAGTCCTGGGAAACCCTGAAACTGGAGCCACCTGGAGACTGGATTCCCTCCCATGCCGTGGGGTCTACCAAGATGCACGTACGTCCGAGAGGAGAAGATGTGCACCGTGCAGCCTGGCTTGGGCACCCCTCCTCTCTCTCTGCCCGTACTCCAGAGGATCTCACCAGACACCAGGATGACTGTGGTTTATTGTCACGGCTAATACAATGCCACAGTTGCAAATTAACTGTGTTTTTTAATCTTAAAGAGTTATATAAATATATGTATATTTATTCCTCTGTAACTGAGTGTAAATGACCTTTAAGAGGACAAAAATTCCTCTGTCTCCTATATAGAAATCAAATTGTATATTTTCTTATGTACATCTTCTGTATAAAGCTCTTGCTGCAAAGATGAAGTCAACGAGTCTCCCTGTGTCTGTCTGAGGGCTGGAGGATCAGAAGTAACACAAGACCAGTGGTACAAATATAGACTTAATCTTCTTTATCCTATGGGCAGAGCAACTGTTTGGGAGGGCTTTATTATTTCCCTCTCTACAAAGCAGGAACATGTGACACCTAACGAGTCCTGGGCACTTGCAGTAGTGTCTGAAAATACGTTGCGAGGCCAAACTCAAGCCTACTACAAAAATAGGTGGCTGTCACTTGACAGAGCCTGGGCAAGCCTTTTCAGCTTGGTATGAAGAGCATCACATCCAGGAAAAGCCCCTGCTCACCTCTGAGACTGCACCAGGACAGATGCCCTCAACCCCCCTGGCCCACAGCAGAGCACACACTCGCCCCTGTAAAACCCGGTGCTGGCGCAGCCCGGGTCTGCCGACAGTAACACACCTCAGCTGGCTCCCAGCCCCACGTGCTTACCCATCCCACAGGCTGCTTCCGCAGTGTTTGCAAGCAGTATGGCACCCAAGTCACCTCCTTCAAAGCAAAACAAAAAAGTCCTTTTTCGTCTCAACCTTTCGCTCACAGGCACACACATGCAGACGGCAGGAGCTGTCTAGGAAAGGTGTCACCTGGAGTGCCACCGATTCCCTCTTGCACTGGCCAAGGGTGCAGGGACATGGGATGAAGCAGCAGGACCCATGCTCAGACACATGCTGTCCTTCTGGCAAGGCAATGCCCAGTGCTGCCCGTGGGGACTTTGCCATTCGGATGTTCAGACTGAAACGCACAGCACACACTGAGGGTTTCTATCTGCATGCAGCCCGGGATGGGGAAAGAAACTCGACAGCTCGGCAGCGAGATGAACACGTGCACCCACCCACACTGATACAAACCAGCAACGCCTCCTCCATCATCATTCATCCTTGCAGCGTGTACAACAGAAGGGTTTATAAATGCTTTGAAATGCACCAGCAGAAGCTCAGCTTACGACACTGAATGCAACATCTTCTCACAAAATCTCCTCCCCAGACACCCCACCAGCAACCCAGCAGAATCTCCCTTCTTCCTCCCAGCCCCTTGACACCTTCACTCCTCAGCCTGGCTTCACACACATGCTCCCACCATGCCTGATCCTAGCAGCTCCGGCACCACTGTGGTGCAGGGACGCCCAAACTCAGGGTTTCACCACAATGAACACCACTTGTAGCTCTAGTCACAGCAACCACAACTCACCACCATCTCTGGCATGTGCATCTTGGTGATAATCTTCTTCATGATCTCAGGGGGAACAGGAGAACCTGCGATGACTCCTGGAAGAGAGAGGAAAAGATTATCATCGTGAAAACCATCTATTTATTCGCAGGAGCAATCTCTCAAGAGGTTCTGCACTCCCAGATTTAAATGCTGGCAAGACCTTTGGGATACGCAGGTTCCTGTCAAAATACTTTTTATTGGTATGGATACAGGTCCTGGCTATTTGAGAAGAAAAGGTGAGTTTGCATGAATGAATTAAGGGTTGGCAGAGTAAACTCATTAGCAAAATAAACTCTATAGCAGGAACTTAGTCCGAGCTGTAGTTCCCAAAAAGATTCAGAACAGAAAGAAGCACAGATTTTTAGGAGAGCGAACACTCCCACCCATCACCATAACCATGAAAACAAAAACATTTCCTCCTGCCTTGCACAGAGCAGCCCTTTTGGGAGAGCGTAGATCACATTTTCACCTCTTTGCCCTAGGATGACAGAGCAAGGGAGCCTGGCAAAGTATAGGCTTTGCTGGCGAACAAGACAGAATCATTTTTCATACAGCAGAGATGATTAGGTAATCTCTTTAAACATTTCTTTACACTTCGGCATCATCTTCTCTCTGTGCTGCCACTGCCTCAAAAGGGCTGGTGGTCTGCACATTTCTGCTTGGCTATTTCCGAGGCTGCCTGCGAGAGCTCCAGCACGCGTTACCACAGCCTCTCCAGTATTTAGATGAATGACTTCAGAAACAGGCAGGAAACTTCAGGTCAGAGAAATCACAGAGTAGCTCTGTTTTAGGGACTGCACCAGTCCAAAGCACACAAAGCATCTGCTGCCACACGGTGGTGGCTGGTGAGACCAGAGTCGAGCAAAACCAGGCTCCCCGGCAACCCGAGACAGCAGATGAAATGGAAAAGTCCTTCCCCAATCTGCTCTAAGATGAAAGGAATCTTAAAAATTCTTGAAGGAAATGCCAAGGAAAGGAACCGTAGCATCAAATCAGCCGGGAAACACAAGGCTCATGCAACTAAACACTTTCCTCCAGAAGAGCGATTTGTCCACAAAGCTTAATACAGTCTCCCAGCATGGAACCAGTAATACTCAGTTTTTCAGCATTTTTCCACTTGAGCTGTCGGACTTACCTCCTCGGAGAGTTGACAGGTCGTAGGAGTCAAAGTCCACCTGGGAGAGCATGTCTATGAACATGGTTGGCGTGCCGTGTACAAAGGAGCATCTTCAGGAAGGAGAGAGAAAAGGCAAAGCTGAGGAGTTGGAAGCAGGAGCAGCCCCAGCTCAGCACTCCATCCTGTCCTGTCCCAGCACATGTGGGGCCACGGAACAGCAGCACAAAGGAAGGGACAGCAGACACACTTTTAATTCATATACATATACATATGTATGCATATATATAAATATATGTGTGTACATATTATGCAGACAGAGCGATAGCTCTTTTGTTTCACAATCTACATGTGAAGAACAAGCTGGAAATGGAACCAGCTCAGCAGCAGAGCTGGACTCGGAGCAGGAGAACTTGGGGTAAAACACACCAACCACAGCAAACTTTCCAGCCAAAGCCCTACAGAGCGACCCAAAGGATCCCTTATTTTGGGGAAAAGCGTGACAAATTCCCAAGCATAGCCAAAAAAGCAGGATTTAGGCTCCTGATGAGCCTGTGCAAGCATGTGCACCAGCAAACCTGCCCCTCCCATCATAGGAAGGCAGAGCGTGAGCCATGGCCTGGTGGGGGATGCAAGCGCAGAAAGCACCACCACAAGGCAACGAACCCCTCTGCAGCAAGACACAAACAAACCCTCACTTCTCTCGAGATATTGCCTCCAGAGCAGCCTTCCCCTCGAAACTCGGCGACGAGAAGATGCAGGCGGAGCCACGCAGAGCCATCACCATGGAGCCTCCCACCGAGCCCAGGCAATGGTAGAGGGGTGCAGGCATGCAAACGCGGTAGTCCTGGAATCAAGGCAAAGACAGCAGTGAGGGGAGGAGATCCTGCAGCCTGTGAATAGACCATGTCACTGCTGGAGCTCAGAGATCTGAACGGTGGAGTTTTCCTCAATTCATTTAAAACTTGTTTGAAATCTGATCTTTATCTGTGTTCCTGTTAGGTGGAAACATGGCACCGATGCTTCCTGCTTTTAATAAAAACCAGTTTAAGTTTTCAATGTCAAAATCTCACTCTGTAATTCTGCAATGTCTTTGCTTTGCTTTGGTCTGATATGCTAACATTATCATACGATATGCCACAAGAGAAGAGTGGTAGCGCTACGACAGGCATAAGATATGCAGGACTTGGCACATGCTAGTAATTTTATTTGGTTTTTAAAAACACCACAGGCTCTGAAGCCTGATTGAAACAGCCCATCTTTTTGCTGCATCAAAGTTGTTGTGTTAGAAATAAGGACTTCAGAACTTCAAAAGGAAAAATTCGCTTTTAACAATTTTTAAAAGGAACTACAAACAGAAAGGTCAGCTCCTGATGAGATTGTATACGACATGAACAAAGTCCTGCATATAGATTAAAACTTCATTCAACAGAATGCAAAGCTAAACATCCAGAGTCCTGTAACTATTTGAAATGACTATAAACCAAAATGAAAAGTGATTAATTTCACAATTTTTCCCCCTCAAAAAGGCATCTTTCCTCTTCCCCCGAAAAACTCCACATGAAACCAAAATTAAACATCAGTGAAATGAAAAACATTTTGTACGAGTATCCCTCAACATCATTTGCAGGAAAACATCCTGCCCAACGCTCTCCGCACGCGTGGTCTCTCTGTGGCAATGCAGACCATCCCAAACTGTGTTCCTACCGAGACCCACCTGCTCTGTGAACCCCAGCCTCAGACCGATGAGATTGGCATTATTCACGATGTTCCTGTGAGAGAGGGTGGCTCCTTTGGGGCTTCCCGTTGTCCCCTGAAAGACACAGGACATTATGGAATGATGCCGCCTTCTCTGAGGATGAGATATGTGTGCTCCTCAGGCAGACCCTGGGGTGATCTTGCACTTTGTTCCCAGACCTGGGAAACTTTGTTTTCTTCTTTAACAACATCTCAATCTCAAATCAGGCAGAGAAATGATTGGACAGAATTCATGTAACACCTCCTCACCTCCATTCACTATTGAGAAAGGCCTGAGCAGCAAGAATGAATGAAGTAAGAGAAAATGCTAAAATATCTCCTCCATCTTACAGCAGAAGATGGAACCAGGGCTTGGTGTTTGAGGGTAGAAGGCAAAGGAAGCGGGATGCTCAGCATCACACACATCTTTCCCTGTGTCCCCAGCAAGGAGCCCAACCACAAGGCGCGGAGCAGGCAGAAGCACCTACTGAAGTGAACTGGATGTTGATGGGCTCATTGCAGGAGAGGGTCCGCTGCACGGCTCTTAACTGCTTCACGTGGCTGCTGTCGCCAGCCTGCATCACCTCGTCCATGTGGAAGGTGCCGGGCATCTTGGAGTCCACTGTGATGACAATGGATAAGTCAGGTAACCTGGTGGGAAGAAAAATACCATTAACAAGAACCGAGCGGGGAGAAACCTGCCTGGCTAGGGCTACGCTGCTCAGGGCAAACCTCCAGGACAGCCTAACCCGTTCTCTTCAGCTGAGACCCTGTGCAGGTCCTTCTTCTGCTAGAGCCTGTGCTGTGCAGCTGAGAGGACACAAGGCAGGATGCAGCTGTGAGGTCAGTGCAAAGACACCAGATGTTCCTAACTCACCTTTTGCTCTTTATTCCCCCTGGACTGGATTTTTCTAGCTCAGGACACGATTGCTTTAGAATATCATAGTATTTCTGTGTTTTAAATTGAGTGGGAAACACCAGTGCCTTACAGCCAACCTGTGAAGGGAGACAGAAATTCATGAGAAGTCACATCGGGTGGATGTTCAGGACATGATAATGAGCCATCATCACCGACACAGGAACGTGCGCAGCCTCGTGACCCCACACAGCAGGTGTGAGCCATTAACACCGCACCAGGATTTTCTCCATGGCTTGTTTCCACAAGCACACGATACAATGAGCTCTCTTCAGGTTAAACCTGGAGATTTTTAACTCTTCCTAGCAAACGCCATGACGTGCAGTGGTTTAAAGATTCACTGTAGAGCATGAGAAAGGTCTTTGCACAATGAGGGTGCAGCGGTCACACTCCTGGGGCTGGGGATGATGCCTCCAGCAGGCAGGTTCACTGGAGGTAAATACAAACTGAGCCCTTACAGATACAAACTCGTACAACCCCACAAGCGCAGGGCAAGGTGCTGCTGCTGCACCCCCAGAGCCGTGATACAGACAAATAAATCACCAGAGTTGATCTGAAAGGAAGAAGTTTGAGGAACTTTAGAAAAATAAGGAAACCTAAAGACTGCCTCTTGCGTAAAAACAAGGTTTTGTTGTGGAGTTTTTTAAGGTGTTCCATTTCCAAGATTTTTCCACCTCTTCTTAAAGTGTTAGCTATTTTGAAAATTAAAACATTTTTCTTTCAAGCTTTATACTTACATAATCCTGAAACAAAGCGCTGTAATTACTCCAAGAACTTCTATTCCTTTTTCAGCAGAGATTTGCTGAATTTGACCCAGATTTGCAAACTGCTTTCATCTTCCAAAAAATGCATTCTTGTCAAATAAACTATTTACATAAATTATTTACTCGGCTGTTTCCATTATTTTCCCAAAGTCCATGAAATAAGGAGACCAAGGCTATGCCAATAAATTATTTGTAAGTACCCTCTGGGCTTTGTCAGAAGGGAAGACAAACATTTGCTCTGTGTTCTGGAACAGTTTGCCCAGAACCCAGGGGACTGAGTCTGTTCTGGGATGTTTTGGGCCTTTGTAACTTTTCACTACTAGTTCCTTCTAAAATACTATTCTGGTTGAACCAACTTTGCAAAACAGACTCTGCATGAAGAGAGGAGCTTGCAGGACAGATGCTATATGAGATAAGGGTCTCTAGTTGGGCATCTCCCACATAGCCTTAACCTGCGCAGCAGCAGATCCATCTTCAAAGGACCTGTCATATGAAACCTGTCATCAGTTTGCTTTTACAAAGCCCTGGAAATTCAGAGGAATGGTTACTCAGCACTTATTTCTGTATACGACAAAGGGAAGGAACCTGTCGGAGCAAATAAAGGACTGCACAGGCTGACAGGGTCCAACAGGCAAAGTCCTAAAGACTTTCAGGGCTTTTGTTGGGCAAATACACAACAATTAGAGGGGTGAGGGACACCAGAGACCCCAGTGCCAAAGGTAAATGGGAGAGTCTGGAACACCAGGAGAGGCTGAGGCAGGACTAACCCTCAACGGAGCTGAAGCACGTTTCTGCTCTTACCCCACTGATGCCCCAGATTTACAGTGGGGGAGAAAAATCAGAGAAGAACCTGATACACTGAGATGGAAAGGAAAACAAAAGCCAGGTCTCACTGGGAAAAAAAGGAAAGTATTGTTGTTTACATTCCCAGCTGGTAAAGAGAAGCAGGAGAATATCCACACTGGAAGAGACTTCACTGCAGCACTGTGTTCAATCCTAACACATGAACAGAGGAGTGACACCACCGTAAGAGGATTAAACAAAGGATGGAATGGGAACTCAAACTGCAGCCCAGCAACCAAATTAGAGTTACTGATGCAAGAGAAAAGTCTCTGCTGCTAGAAATTATCCCCTCCTTTGTAGATAAAGCCAGAACTTGGATGGTGCTGGTAAGACCCAGACGTGGTTGCAGCTTTTCTAATACCAGCCTTTGATTTAAAGTTGAACAAACCACAGAGGAGCAAGTTAACTTCTTAATCCTAGGATTAATCTCCAGTAGTCAAATGTTTAGTAACCCAAATTCCTCATTACTGGAGCTAAGGAGCCAAAACTGTTCAAACTGATCAGTGCTCTGCACGCTGCAAACTCAGACCCATGCAGAAATACGTGGGGAGCAAAAGCAGCAAGGATTAGACAGCAGAAAGATGGAAAGCAGTGGTAACACGCGGGACTTAAACCAAGTTAAACTGCAAGGCCAGCAAGGCCTAGGACAAATCTGGGAAGGAGAAAACAGGCTACCAAATAGGCTGGTCCTTTCTGAGTCGTCCTCCTTTCAAGGTTGAAATCCCAGATGGTGATTTTTGCCCTGAGCAGGAGGCAGGCAGGACGGCGTGAGCTGTGGCGGGGGCAGCCGCATGGTGCTCTCCCTCCCGGGCAGGCTAGAGCATGAGTGTGGGAAAGTCAGAACCGACTGAGGACAGATGTTGCCCCTAGAGATTGCAGCCACGCTCTGTTACAACACAGTGTCTGCTGTCCTGGCTGCCAGCTTCTTGGGTAGTCCCTGGGGCAGATATTTAGTCTTGCCTTGTCTTTCTCATTCCCTAGTAAATGACCGCTGGCAGGTGTGGCTGTTACCGAGGCACTATTGGCAGTACGTGGTTGAGAGCGAAGAGAGGGGGATGAGAAGGATGCACAAGTCTCCATCTAACAGACAGGGCGGCAGTCACAGGGAACAGCAACAAACGTGACCACTGAACAGCAGCTTCACCCCCTGGGACATTGTGTGCCGGTGTTCCCTCTGCAGGGCCACCACCAGCCCTCCTCAATAGGCCCAGGTCTTAAGTAGATGCTCAAGTGTCCCCACCGTCCCCTTCAGCAGAGTTTGTACAAGTTCTCACAACAAATCAATTGGCATCACCAGCAAGTGCCGTACAAACCTTCCTGATGACAAACTCCAGCTCTAGGGCCTGGTAGGCTGGATTCACTGACACCTGAAAAGGAATAAATAAGAAGGTTGATCAGAGCTTTGCCTTAAAATACCTCTCCACTAACACATATTGCAACAAAAAAGTTCTCCCAGGGATAAGCCACACTCAAAGCCTCTCCTCCAACACATAGAACTAAGAGGTCACCACCACAGGAATTTCACATTCACCAGAAAAATTAGCTGAATCCTCTATTTGCACAAAAGAAAACAATCAAAAAAGAGAAGAGAAATACGCACGGTCACATAACCAAAACAGAGTTTCAGGAAAAGAAACTAGACCTTCTGTCTCCCAGGCAGATATTCAATCCACTAAACTGAAGACTCAAAACTGAATGACAAGTCAGGTTTCTTGAGGGAAAACCACGAAAATTACAGCTTTCTCTCGTCTGACTCTCCACAAAAGCATTATTGGCCACAGGAATTGAGTTCACCATCAGGTTCATACTGAGCCATGCTCAACCATCCTGTTACTGTGTCCTAACAGACACTGGGATGAACCACGATGAAGAAGGACCAGAAAGTAGAGCGCTGTCCTCACCATGGTGCACTGTCTAAGTGAGATCCATTTTGGTGCACATGCCATCATACTATCAAGTGAAAACTGGCTTTTGGGGATACGCAGCTTGGACTAATTAAGTAATACAGCAATAATAAGTAATACAGGCCCTATTTAAAAGGGAACTAAATAGCTGGTAACTGTTCAGGACAGCAGCATGCTACATAAAAATGGTCCAACAGGCAAAAGCACATCTCCTCCTATCATCAGCTGCTGCAAGCTAGTTCACAGCAATCCTTTCCTTGACACTCCATCCTCTGCGGTCTTCTTTCTGACACAGTGAAGGACAAAGACGCAAAGGGCTGCACAGATCCTCTCTAAATACTGGATTTAGTAATAGTCAACAGGCTGGGAAAGAACATGGAAAAAAGAGACAACTACCTTTACTCTACAGGATCTCCTATTGCTTCCTTATCTCCATTTCCTCAACAGACCACTAAAAACCAGACACAGCAAACTCCTTACCAGGATGATTCCTGCCTGGGAAGTTGCAAACTGCATGAGAACCCACTCGTATATATTGGGACCCCACATTCCCAGCCGGTCTCCCTTCTTCAGGCCAAGAGCCAGAAGTCCAGCTGCCGCCCGGTCCACCTGTAAAACACAAGAGAAGAGCCTGAGGTTCACGCACAGGATGCAGTGGGGGATATTCTGGGGAAAAAGCATCATCTTTGAAACTGAAATGAGGCAGAACATAGCTCTGCCACTCAGCCCGTCAGCCTACTGCTGCAGCAGCAGCATCTTCTGAGTCACAGAGCCCAGACCAGCCTCTGCTTAGCAGGCTGACTGCAAGTGTGAAAACATTAAGTGTGGAATAATACGAAAAAACAGAAAGTAAACCAAAACAGGCAATTACGTACAAGTAGTTGCAAATTAATCCTTGCCCAAAGATTGTTTAGTGTCTCATCGACTCAGCTTAGGGTTAAGCCTCACCTAAATGCTGGGCCCATCTACACTGCTGGATCTGTCTCCACTCCAGCATATCGCCGAAAAAGGACTCGGGTGAGGAAAATCGTATCAAATAATTTTTAACCAATCTGAGGTTCCTATCTTCATGAACCTGAACTCAGTCACTATATGAACATGATTAATGTGCAAGACGGTGTGTGCAGATGCGTGTATAAACATTCCGAGGTACTCAGAAAAAAGTTTCTATCATTTTGTTATGTTCTTAAATGAACATATGACATCTACCTTTTAAGTGATAGGAATTTGAGGAATAGCTTTTCTCCAATTTAGGTCTTGAAATACGGTCTACTTTTTAAAATCAGGGCGGAAACAGCTAATCTTGTTTATCCGAATGGATGTAACAAACATGGTAGTAGCTCTTAAAAAAAAAACCAACACGAAACTATCTTCCTATCCAAGATCATATTGTACATTTAATAGAAACTTTACAGGTGCCAAGCCTAGAAATACTTCCCTTTCAGTTAGAATACATATAGCCACATTTTTTTGTGATATACATGCAAGCACACACATGCATAGACACAGCACACCCATTGTGGTATATGATACTGAGACCAAGTCCTTGACTTTGCTCAGTTGCCTTTGTGCTTGGACCAGAAACTTCCACGTGCTCAGGACCTCCAACAGTCAGAGGAGAGTGACTAATACAGGAGCTGGAGCCTACTCCAGTAAAGAAAAACACTGTGATTCAGCCTGTAACACATCAGATAGGGGCGATAATTTTTAAGTATGAAAGTTCATTCTGGGACACATAGCAAGCATTTAACCACAGTGCCTTCTCCCTTTGATCTCAAGAGGATAAAGGCAGCTCATGCCTGTTGGCGTGTGCTGGGGAGGAGATGCTGTTTACCTCTGCTCACAGCCACGATGAAGATCTGCCTACAGCAAACCTCGCTCCTGAGCTGAGTGATGAAACCATTTTCCATTTCTCCATCACGCCTGCTGCTGCCTGGGCTCTCCAAGGCACGAACTGTGCACCTACCTCCTCTTTGAACTGAGCAAACGTCTTCCGAACTCCCTCTCGGCAGAAGACCAAGGCATCGCGGTCAGGAAACCGCTCGACTGTCTCATCCAGGCACTGGCCCATGGTTTTGGAGAGAAGGGGAATGTCTGAGGTCCCCTGGACATAGCTGTTGGTCAGCCTGCGGGAGGCAGGGGGTATCCCTGTGTGCAGGGCACTGTGAAAGAAAAGGAGAAGTGTCAATAATTTAATACAACCCATTGATACAATTCTCCCTGGCATGTGGATGGTCTCGGTAATCCCAGTGGATCCCCCTGGACCTGCCCTCACCAGCAGCAGCACAGGCAGAGCCTCCATCCCTCTGCTGGAAAGCAGGACCCTGCTCACTGGTGGGGAAGGAGCCTGCACCAGCCCTGCACAGCTTGGTCCTACAGTCACTCGCCTGGAGTGAAAGCTACCTTGGACATTTCAGGATATGTGGACAGAAGACACAGTTTACTGAGAGATGGCAACTGGGTTTGGTCTTTCTGCAACATTAGAAAGGGCAAATAATTTGGAAGGAACACAATCAAAACAGTTTGTAAGGAAATTCCCCCAACTGGCTTCTCTCTGCTGGAAAGAGAGGTGGCTGAAAGAGTTAAAATCAAAGTCAGAGATCTGTCATTTTATCAGTCTCCAAAATAGTCTGCAGAGAAGAGTCTAATCCTCCAGAATAAAAACTGTTTAGAAGAGTTCAGAGAAGTTGACCTGCAACTGAGAGGCATTTTCGAACTAATGGTCTGTGTACACAACAGCAAGAGGGATGTACATGCTTTACTGTCTCTGCCAGCTATCCCACAAAGAGTTTACGACACTGAAGACCGTAAAACGAGGAGGTACCAACGAGATGAAAGAAGTGCAGGGGCAATAATACAGAAGGCTCAGAGGGTGGAAGAGACTACACCCACTGTAAATAGACAGGAGGGGAGCACAGGGGTGCTTCAGCAGAGCAGCACCAGGGAGGAACGGCATGGCAGGGGCATGCCAGGTCCTTGAGAAGAGCAGTGCTGGAGGGGGAACATAGCAGAGGGAGGAATGATACCTCAAACCAGTGTCCTGGTTTCTCTCTCCACCTCCCTCTGCTCCAAGCTTCTCTCCACCCCAGCAGCAACCCCCTCCACCCCGCTGCCCTCCCTGCCAGGCAGCCTCCTGCTTTCTCTGTCCCTCCTCACATGACCAGGAAGGCCAAGCTCAAGCAATGCTTGTGGGGTGCACAGCTTGGAGGCAACACCCCATATTTGCAGATTCAGTGTATAAAGGGGAAATCCCTGCCCAAGAGAGCAAAACCACATCAGTCTGAACTCAGGTTTTTCCCCATTTCTTACTGGATCAGTATTATGCAAAGATTTGGTGCTATTTACACAAAATAGTTGTTTTCCTGCCCAAGAGAAACAAAAGCTAGCATGAAGTTAGTTCCTCTGCAGGGTGGAGCTCGGACTCAAGAGAAGCACAGAGCAAGATTTTACCTTCAGGGGGGAGGCTTGCTCCGAGAGCCGAGCCAACAGCCTGACTCTCTTTCCCCCGTGCTCTCTGGCAGACGGAAGGTTGTGCAGCTCCTCCTGTCTCTGTTCTGATAACCCTTCTGGCAGAGCTCTTAGGCAACTCACATCAAGGCTGTAGGGCTGCCCGAGGAGGAGGAGAGAGGACAAGTGCTAAAGTGAACCATCTTTAACTGTTTGAAAGCTTCTGGGCAAAGCACATAGATAAAACTAGGAGAAGAAAGAAAACTCTGTGGAAGGAAAGCCTTTCTGAATATAAGTTGTATAAAATAAAGGTTGAAAAAGCTCTCTCTAATGCAAGGGAAGGATGAATGCTCCTGGGAAAGCAGTAAAAGCCACTGCAGCCACAGCTTGAAAGGTGACCGGAGAAGCCACTGTCCCACCACTGTGGGGTGGTCTCCAACAAGCAGCTCCAGCCGCTCACACAGGGAGATGAGGAAACCTCAGGCTGTGGGAGAAAATATTTAATGCAGACAACCATGCTCGCATCTCTCTAAAACCAAGTGGCCTCCTGTTTCAGCAGAGCCCATCTCAAAACACGCAGCTTTTCTCCACCAGCTGAGGCACAGCCTGGAGCGGCCAGAGAGCAGCTACTGACCTGGTTGTGCAAGAGCACTTTCCCTGAGCACCATCTCAGGGGTCACTGGGAGCTGAGCAGGCTCGGCACTGGGCTGGAGTGGGAGCAAGTAAACACGAGCATTTCACGGACTGCACAGTTCCTCTGGGGACACCACTCAAGGAACTCATTGGTAGAAAATTTCATGCAGCACAGTGTTCTACCACGTGACTGAAAAATAAAAACCAAAATCCCACCACAGAAAAAAAGACCGAAGAGGGAAGGAAAATTATTAGAAAATTCTGATTGTCAGAAAATTCATTCAAAATGCGGAATGTCCAGCTGAAACAGACTCCTGCTCTCTGCAGTCAGTCTTCAAAAGGTGCTTGCACAACCCTGCATTGCTAACGAAAAGGGTGATATATCACACTGTCGTGTCTTGGCACAGCACTAGGCAGACCAAGTTTTCTGGTCTTGCTTTCTCAATTTTTTTTCAGGCCTGAAAAGCCAAAGGGTTTCACTGACCTCGCAGGAACTGGACTTTCACACCAAATGCAAGAAGGTACAAAAGAGTCAAATGACAGTTCCACCTCTAGTTTTCATGGCCGTGGCTACCTCCTTACCCTCAAACACAGACATAAAAGAGCATCAAAGAGCAGTAAAAGATGTATTTGTAAATCTCTGCACTCCAAAACACTGTGAAAATACTGCTGGTTCCCTCACAGTGTGAAAACACGCACAGCTTGCTCTCAAAGGTCCCAAGCATTCATGTCTTCAAATAAAAACACCAGCAGCTTTGAAATTACTGCCTACAATAGATACCTCATGCTCATAACCCGCAGTCACTAACTTTTCTCAAAGCTCTTGCTCACATGGTTTCCTCAAATGCATTAAGGAAAGCAAAACTCATTGCTGTCATCTACTTTCAGCTCCCTGAACTCAGGTCTGACGTTCTCACATGCCTCAGCATTTCTCTATCACTTATCTCCCGGCCATGGCAGAAGGGAAAGGTGCAAGATAAAACACAGCAGGGAGTTGGAAGCACTAGGGTCAGGAATGAGGCAGATACAAGATATGTTCATTATCAGTAGCATCATGATGGAAATAATGCAGGGTCTGTCTCCTTCCCACATATAGCCAACAGCAAGTGTATGTATCTTATCTAAAAGAATGTATCGCAATACTTCTAGAAAGAGAGGGTCCAAAGGATTTAGAAATAATCTTTTTGTCCTTCTTTGCTAAAGAAAACAAGTAATTCACCCTCCACCTCTTCCTAGGAAGCACCTGGTACTGCTGAAGGTAAAACATGACCGGTGTTCTGATGGCCCCATGTTACAGCAGCTCTCATTTCCCCGCCTCAGTCGCAGGAGAGCAAATAAAACTCTGCTTGCTCTTGGGTCTCCGCGTAGACTGTTAAACACTACTCTTAGCACACACATTCTGCTGGCAATACATTCCAGCAGCAAGACAGCCCGTGGTGCCTGCCCACAAGCCAGCCTCCGCACTCGCCTACTCCTGGGAATTCTGTAATCCCAGAGTTCAGCAGAGCAACCAAATGGAGAAATATCAGAAACCCGGGGACACTGCACGCCCCTCCCCAGCTTGGGTGACAAGCGGGCAAGCAGCCAAACGCCGGCAGAGCCAGAGGGCACTCCTGCCTGACGGCAGCACGCAGAAACGATCAGACTGAGCCAAGCACTCTCAAATAATCCCAGGAGCTCTTCGTATTTAGCTCTGAACAGCCACAACTAACACTTTATAGTTGTTGATACAAGATAACCAGCTTCATATTCCACCTTTAACTCTTCACCAGTCCCAACAGAAATTCTCACAAGTGACAAGAAACGAAGACAAGACAGAGGCATCAGCATAACCTCCCAGCCGCTACACCAAGCGCACAAGCAAGCTCATGCTTTGCAGCTGTGGAGGACCATGACCCGACCTGAGGTGCCATCCCCTCTGCGTTTGGATGAAAGGCCCTGCCCTCCCAGGGCTTGGAACCGTCCTGACTGCAGAGTTCATGCTCAGAATAGTTCACAGACTCCCCAGCCAGTTCCTTTGTTCATGGACACCTACCAGGAACTTCTCCCCGCAACCAAGAACTTCTGGGTCTTTTATATAACCTAACTGCAATAGAGGGGGGGTGAAAGTTAACCCTGCTCTATCCTTACCTCTTCTTTACTTTTTAAAACAAGCCTGTTGACATAAGAGTTAATCAGGTTTTGTTTGGTTGGTTTGGTTTAAGGAAGGGTCAAGTCCCTGGAGCTTTCAGACTCCAACAGCAGCAGACTTCCTAGTTACATTTTCCACTGAACCCTTCTCCCTGCACTCTTCTGGCCAAAAGGATAGACATTGCTTAATGCTAGAATTTAATAAACTTTTTATAAAGTTACTAGAAAGAGTTCACTCCTCTAAATATGTGGTCTTTTTCTCTAAGCACTTTGTGCTCCTGCCCCTGTTTCACTTCTGGGCAATGAACTCCC
Source organism: Apaloderma vittatum (assembly GCF_000703405.1). Classification (NCBI taxonomy): domain Eukaryota; kingdom Metazoa; phylum Chordata; class Aves; order Trogoniformes; family Trogonidae; genus Apaloderma; species Apaloderma vittatum. Next base: position 797 of record NW_009697430.1, on the reverse strand, counting down.
TGCCGTTCTCCCCTTATGATTCCATTTCCTAAGAACGGATTCCGAGGCAGCAATCTTGGCCCCAGCCACACACCAGGGCTTCAGCTGTTCACGCTTAATCTCAAAGCAGCTGAAAAGAAACACCCGGACCCACCATGTGGAAAAACAAGGGCTGCTCCCCACAGTCCTTGAGGAATTGCTCCCTCGAGTTCTCCCTCCCGGCGAGCGTTAGGCTCTCAACATCAGCTAATCCTTCAGAGCCTTTCCCAAAGCCAGTTGCTTTCCTATAGCTGTTCTTTCCCACGAGCTTGCTCCAAGAGGCAGTGCTGAAGAAAAGCCAAAGCACTGGCCTGACATCCCCCCAAATCCCAGAGCTCCTCGGTGCCCGGGACACGCTGGCACCCCGGTGTGCCCCACCACCCTGCCCACTCAGGGAGGAGGGAGATGCCACCTGATGAAGCCTGTAAGTCAGAGCACTGAAAGAGGACAGAGAAGCCAGTCTGATGCATTTTGCATTATTACAATCGGGATGGAGCTGCTGCACAAAGAACGTTCAGTCCTGGGCACCTGTTCAGAGTCCCTCCACACACGGTGCACAGCTCATCCCTTGCCCTGGTCCCCTCCCAAGCCAGCGGGACAGGCCCAGGGGATGCAGCCTGTCTTCTGCCACTTCCGAGGCATTTTAGGGGAGCCAAGGGACATCGACACACACTCCCTGAGAGGAAAAACCTCCAGCTGCATGCTGGCTAGACACCCTGCAGATACCCTGTAGACCCTGCCCCCTACCCTCCAGAGCCCCCATCGCTGTCCCTACCGCC
>NW_009697429.1:113988-132136 GCF_000703405.1 Apaloderma vittatum | reverse complement strand
TCCTGTCTTTTTCCAGCCTTGTCCTGGCGTAGGCAGGTCAGTAAGGTCCAAACCGACGCTCCCCCTGTGCTCACCTGCGAGCCCGGTGGGACTGTGCGGGAGCTTTGCTCCTTCTCAGCCTACTCCTGGCTGAGGCCTCTCCCTGGGCTGGACCCGAGGCAGGTTGTTTCCTACTTCGTCCTATCGAATAAACAAGTAGACACAGAGTATCTCTTGCTTAAACGATTATGTTAAGTAAAATGCTTGTTTTTAGGAAACTTCTAAGGAATGAGATTTTGTACCTGTTGAATTTTGTAGTACAGTATGTGCTGCTTACAGTACAGTGCAAGAGAGTTCTTTTTTCCTCTGAATTTAGCAGCTGCTTGCCTTTAACATCCTCACTAGGAGGTTTTCAATGAGTTTCTTTTAAGTTTAAGAGAAAAAAAAACGCTTATTGTTTGTCAGATGGTAAACACCTCAGGTACTGATGGAAAATCGGAACCGTATATTTAAATAAAAAAAGCTCACTCCCTATGACCAGGGAGTATTATTATTTTTTATTTTTAGTAATTACGATATGAATATTAGTATTGAACCAGTAGCCTGACTTGTAGATGGAGGGAGAAACATATTTGTTTGTGTTAACAGGTAGTCAAATTTATTTTTTTTAACTGGTTTTACTTTGCAATATATTTAACTGATTTTACTTTGCAATATATTTAAAACTAGAAATGTGCTGTTACGTTACCTAGTTCAAGCTTTCAGAAACTCATTTGGGATTTATTTGCACTTCCTGGCTGAGCGGGGCCAGGTAGCTAGACTGAGGAGGAAGAAAAATATTTGCATAAGCAGTTAAGTTTTATAATTCTTGAAAAGTCTTAGTTCTGTTTTTGCTGAGCAGCTATGTAGAGAATAGTGATGATTTCTTTGCTACAAATCCCTTTTCCCAAGCAGCATCAAGTAATGGTTAACTAGACAGACAAGCTCCATGGCTCTTCTGTAGGGGACAGAGAAACTGATATGCCAGGCTAACTCTGCTGCTGCTTAGGAGAGCTTGAATTAGGCCCGGAATTTTTTAACAAAAGACAAAAAGCAGCTGGACAGAAAAACTTTGTTATGCACATTCAGATGGCGTTGTCTTTATGGTCAGGAAGGAGCTGTGAGCAGAGGACAGATACTCTGAGCAGAACAGCAGGAGTAACCTCATATTAGCTGTTTGTGTCCTTTCCTCTTGTGATAGCTGTGTTGTAGAATTTGAAGGTTTTTTGTTGGTTTGTTTGTTTGCAGTAAGTTAGTAAATCGTGGTCTAGACCAGTGGCTTCTGAACTTTTGGTAGGCTCAAACTGCTACCGATTCACAGTATTTTTTGTCAAGCACCATGGAATTATGTATGTCTAATCTTTATAACGAAGACACAGTAGAAGTGAGACCAGTTCTGCAAGCTGTACTCGATAGCTTTTACATGACCCTTTAGGAGCTGTTAAGTTACCTAATTGCCAGACTTATAAAGGGACTTAAGAGGAATATTTTCAAAAACAACTAAGGTTCAAAACCTTTTATACCCAGGTTACTCTACAGGATCCAAGTTATGCTTGCACTGAGCAGTTGTCAGTGGCTTAGTTTTTCATGAAGCAAATCTTGATCTCCGTTTTAGGTGTCCACAGCATGTTCACTCTAATGGCATCTCTCCTGCCAGTCTGGAGAGTGTAATGCAAGTCCAAACAGCGGTGGTGGCATTCTGTCCCTGCTAGAATTAGAAGTAGTCCCGTTTAAGTAGACATTTAACACTGTGGCTTCTTGAGCAGCTAAGCTGGCAGCAGTCAGCGGTGCTCCTCTGTGCTGCCTTCTCTGTGTACTAGCACAAGTGTCAAACCAAACGGTGAATTGCTCTGAGGAACTAAGCCAGGTTCAAAGTAACCCAGGAGAAGGACAAAAAAAAAAGGGGGGGGGTGGGGGAGCAGAAATGAATTTTAATCCTGGTTAGCTTAAACAGGAAAGATGGAGAGAGGCTTGTTAGAAGGGCATGTAGCAATGAGACAAGTTTTCAAACTGAGGGTAGGTTTAGATTCGATAGGAGAAAGAAATTCTTCTCTGTAAGGGTGGTGAGAGGCTGGAACAGGTTGCCCAGAAAAGCTGTGGATGCTCCATCCCTGGAAGCATTCAAGGCCAGGCTGGATGGGGCTTTGAGCAACCTGGTCTGGTGGGAGAGGTCCCTGGTCATGGCAGAGGGGTTGGAACTGGATGATCTTTTAGGTCCACTCAGATTCCAACCATTCTGTGCTAATAATTGCAGGATTAGCCCTGCTAGCACATGAAGAAGGCTACGTGCTCTAAGATGGTTTTGTGTGTTTTGGTCTAATGGCTGATACGTGGTCCCTAAAGAGTAATTATAGAATCTATTTCAAAACCAAGGGAAGGAATCAATCTGACCAAGAAACTTAACTTGCTTTGTTTACTCAGCAGAGGGGTTTGTATGCACAGCTGAGAAGCTTTTAAACAATGAGCAGCTGGTCGTGGGTATTGTAATTTGTGTGATACTCTACATGCCTAGTCTTGTATTTTTAAAGATTACTGCTTGCCTTTGTGGATGAGACACAGGCCTTTAAGGCCTCTATAAAAATTCATGCTTTGGAACATGGAAGAGGAAATAAAGCAGTTAAAAATGAATAAACTCCTGGTGCCCACAGGTTTAGGGTGAATGGATGAGCAGGAAATAAATTTCTGGTATTCAAAACAAGCAGGTGAAACTTATGCATTATGTAAATGTTTTCTCCTTTTTTTTTTTTAAGCTAGAGCTTTATTTTTTTTTTAAGAGATGCAACTCTTTAACTATTAAAACAAAAATACAACTTTCTTGAGATCTGAACCTTAAAATTTTATTTTATTCTTCAGTAATTGGTGCCACTACTAAATACGGAAAATAAGAGAATTAATTTCTTTTTACCACTATGGATGTCTGTAAACTGAATGAAGTAAGCTACCTTCAGATAGGCTTATTTTTAGTTCTCTGCTTACTGAGTAGGTTCGTTCTGTTCGGAAAACCTGAAAGGAACTCAAGCTGATGCAGAAATGTCAGTTTAGACTTACATTTTCTCTTTGCATACAACTGCCTGTCCATCTGATGCTTTCCCTTTAATGTGCAATATCTTGTCCTCCTAATAAAACATCCTCTTAGGATTATAGTTAGAATATTTTGTGTGTGTCGTTTAAGTGATGAAGTACCAGCGGTGCCCTGCTGAGCTTTGGCAATGCCTGTGGCATTGTAATACTGTATTTTCCAGTGGAGAGAGAACCATTCAGTGCTTATTTTCTAATTTATGGCGTTTATTGCTAAATATTGCAAAAAACTTGAATAGATGACTGGCTGGACTTATATATATAATGCTCAGTGGATGTGGCACACTTTAAAGAAATAATGAGTTCTTCTGAAGTGAGATGATCTAAAATACTTTTTTTAAAATGAAGTGACAACTGTATCAACTGATTTAAGAGCCAGCTCTATGTTGAGGAAGCTTTTGTTTCTATCAGTGCTCTGGATATGTTTAGAAACCACCTTATGAGAGATGGCAGTGAAACAGTAAAATACTCAAAACAATTTATTGCTGGGGACTCCAGTTCTTTTGGCTGTAATTGTGAAGCACTTGAAAGATACTGTGTCTCTTCCCTTTCCTCTTCAGCAACAACATGTACGCCTCCCCCCCACACCCTGTGCAGAATGAGTGTTCAGAAGGAAGAAACGGTGATAGAGAGATCCTTTGTTCTACCCTTTTCCTGGTGTTTTGAATCACTTTTCTGTGCATGTGTTTCATGTATTGGTTTTCTCAGGCATCGTTATGAAAGTACTGTCTTCAACCTTATTGCTAGTAATGTTCTGCACAGGTTACTGGACATTTTCAATCTTGATAATTTCAGAGAAGTAATGGCAAGAAACCCAGTAGTGGCATTATACCTGTGGTATGGAGAAAGCAGACTTAGACTTCTATGGCATTTAGTAGGTGTTTGTGCAGCTCTTTCAGGTTCAAGGAAGTAATGGTTGGATATTTTTTAGTTCCTGTCCCTTCCCCTCACTGCAGTGAGCGTTTCAGTGCTGGTGGTGAGCCACGGGTAAGACCACTGTACTTGGAGGAAAATTCCTTAGGGTTTTAGTGGAAGTACTTCTTCCTGAATTCTCTAGTTTGATCAGAATTCTTTGCCGGTCTTAAATTTGGCAGTTTGGGCCTGTTTTTCTGGTGGGTCATCTTCCTCAGGCTTTCAGCTGAGCCAGGCGATTGAGCGGGGTGTGGGCTGGATAGTGAGGAGGAACCCTGTCCTGCTTGGGCATGGAGTCTGGCAGGTCCCAGGTCTGGTCAGTGGGTTTGCTGGTCTCTTTGATTTCTTGGTCCTGCTGAGGGCTGTGAAATGGAAAGGTCCATTTCTCAGAGACCTTAGTATTTAGGGGGCAGGTTTGGTTTGAAAACCATTTAGGGCATTCCTTCCCTTACAGAAATCTAGTAACGGCATGGAGGGGTGACTGTGTGAGTGAGGGGGAAATGCATTCCATGCACATGGAGCCAAGCTAAAACTACAGTTTTTGTTTGGCCTTGTTTTGTGGGCTTGTTTTTTTCAAGTTGTTACACAGAACAGATTCCTTTTTTAGACTTAAAAGGCGTCTCTTTCAAACCAGCTGGTTCAAAGCTGAGATTGAAGTTGATGCTGTCATGTTGCTCTGAAGTGCTCCAGCTTCTGTATGGGAGTTCATTGTGATTTTTGTAGTCCCTGTTGGTTTTGCTAGTTTTGTGTGCAGTTAGTTTCTAGTCACTCCTTACTTTGAGCTTTCAGCACCACTTTGAACGTTTTGCTCTCTATACTTCAGGGAATTTGTGTGTTTTGAGTTCTTAACTGTGCTTTCTCTGGTGGTGAAAATTCTGTACTGTTATAGCTGATGAGGATCTAAATTTTTTTTCTTTTGGTTGCAGTTCAGTTATATTCCTCTAGCTGCCCAAACTCATCCAGTTCTTGGGGTTGTTTTGGACAGTTTTTATAATTCCTTCAGGGAAAAGGGTGCAGGAACATATATTCTGTGCTTATATTTGTTACTATCAATTGATAATTTGGCAGTAGCCTGATGATAATATTAGTGCTTGCTTTTTTGAACTGTTGTCTGGAAAGAAAACTTTACTAAAAAAGTGTGTGCATGAGGCGAAGAGCTTAAAGTCTTTGTTTCATGATTTTACAGGACAGGGAAAGAAGGCCAGCCCAGAGAATACTACACTTTGGATTCTATCTTGTTCCTGCTCAATAATGTGCACCTTTCACATCCTGTCTATGTCCGCCGTGCTGCAGTAAGTAGATCATACAAAATTTTATTTTGCCATGTTTGTGATAAGTGATATGTGTGTAGTTGTTTTCAGGGAACTCTAGTAGCATTTAAGAGTATGAATTTGGCTAGGAAAAATGAAAAAGATACACATGAAGTGTGTGCGTGAAAAGGAACATGGATCAAATAGAGATCAAATTACAGTCCCTATCAAGGTGAAATATTTTTCTTGACAATCCACTTCCTAGCAGATTATTCCTTCAAACCAGCAGGTTGCATTTAAAACAAGAGGCTGTCACACAAATATTAACAGTAATGGCAGCATTTCTCTTGATGCTCTGTGGTCATGATTGTCTCCAGAACTATTTCAAAAGTACTTCTGTTCATCTGTTCTCTGTTGTGTGATTCCCTTCCTAGATGAACCTTTAGTACCTGAAATTGCAGAGAACAGTACAGCAGAATAGCTTTGGAGTGGACTTGGAAGTATGCAGTCTCATTAAAAAATTATTCGATAAACACTGCAAATAAAGATAGGTGTACTCTGAAAGTCCTTTTGATTTCCATTTGACTGCTTTCTGTGAGCCCACACCTCATCTTTCCTTGTGCCACATAGCTACCTGATAGAGCAGTCCTGGCTGTTGTATGTGCTTGGAACAACAAAACGGAAATACTGCATTTCTGTGTACCAATGTTAACTCCTGGCAGGAGTGTGTGTATGTGAAGAGCTAGTTCTTAATGTTCTTTGTAGGTTTGAAGTGAAAGAGTGGAAAAAAAAAAGGCTGTCTTTCAGTTTTACAGCAGACAACATGTTTCACTTTGTGTAGTTGAACATCCTCTAGGAAGTAATTGTATTTTTCAGCTCGATAGTTATGCTTTTTTGGGAGGCAGGACACATGTTCCTGTCTTTGTGTGAATGAGTAGCCTTCAGTAAAAGTGAAGAATCTTTAACGAGAGACTTTCTGAGGGAATAACAGTTTAATATCAAGCCTGCTGTCTTTTCAGACTGAAAACATTCCTGTGGTAAGAAGACCTGATAGGAAAGACTTGCTTGCATACCTAAATGGCGAAACATGTGAGTGATGCTTTAACTTTGGCACATCGTGTGTTTTACTGCTTTGCATTTGTGGAGCAAGTGAGGGGTAGGAGGGGAACAATGGTTAACAGCGGTCAGTTTGCAGCTCAACTGAATGTGCTCAGACTTCATAAATGAAGTTAGGATATCTTTTATTTTTTAATTTTGTTCTCAGCTATTTTTATGGCACGTAGGAAGTGCATTTCTACATGCATGTTTAGAAGCGAGCTACTTTTTCATTATCATTAACATCTTTTGGTTAATAGTTACGTATTAGAATGCTCTGTGTTTACATTTTTTTCCTACTCTGGACTACAGGAAACTCATTAGTGCCTTGACCTTGATGCAATAAGTGTGTGGGATAAAACTTCAGTATAGTAAAATAAATCGAATCATTGCTTTGTCAGTCTGGCAGATTTGCCCACTATTCCAGCATTTTTACTTTTTCTTAACAATAGTCAAGAGATTTCTCTGAAGAGAGAAAGATAAATATGGCTTACTTTTATAAGTTGCTCTGGTTTGTAGGTGATCTTAGAATTTTAAGTATACTGGAATATGAGATTAAATAGTTTACTGTGCATACTGCCAAAATAATATAGATATATATTAAAGAGACCAGCACGTAGTCTTTATTGCAAAAACTAGACAAACTAGTAGATCTTGATTCCAGGTTATAAAGTAATTATCTTTGTGACTTTTCTTTTATGTGGCATATACAGATCTTAGAATCACTGACTAATTTATGTTGGAAGGGACCACAGGAGGTCATCTGTTTCAATCCCCTTCTCCAAGAAGGGCCAAATGACCTTGAGCACCCTGATCTAGATTCATAGTCAGGTTCTGAATATTTTCACTTCCAGTGTTTGACTGACTATGCTGTGTAATACCCAGTTAGAATTTTTGTTGTCCTTTCTTCTGTACTTAAATACTTTTGCAGCTCTTTTGTACTTAAATGAAATGTTGTGCTTGATTACAGCAACCTCATCAAGCATAGACAGAAGTGCTCCACTTGAAATTGGTCTTCAACGGTCCACTCAAGGTACAGTTTAAAAAATAACTTTGGGGTGTATTTTATGGAAGCCTACTACAATCTTGTATTTTTAATGTCGTATTTTTTTCTTGTAGTTAAAAGAGCAGCAGATGAAATATTAGCAGAAGCAAAGAAACCAAGAATAGAGGTAAAGACAGCAACTGTCATGGTGGGGTGGTAGATTACAGTATTTATCTGTCTTTGTAGCATTTCAGTTGGATATTACTCTGGGTGCACACAGTGCTTCTGTTAGTGTGAACATGAAGTGGAAAGAGAATTTAAGCCTCTAATTTAAAGTTGGAATTGTAGTTGACATATGTTGTGGTATGAAAGGGGAAAGCTTGACCATGTGTTTGTAAGTACTTGTTTCCTAAGAGCTGTGGGTTTGGAATAAAACTACTGTTTAATGACTGATTATGGTTTTGCCATCCATGAATTGACATTATAGCTTAAATACCAGTCTTATCTCTATCAATGAATACTTATTTGTTTTGCCTGCTATTTTAGTCCCTTTATAGAAGTATATGAAACTCTGTGATTACTACTTTCTGAAGCTGTGTCTTACACTGTTAAATTAATTACCTATTTTTACAAATGCCGCTTGAATACAAGCAATGTTTCTAGTTATTATATTACTTAACTCTGCTTGGTTTTAAAAGCTGGCTTCCTGTTTTTCTTGATTTTTTAAATTTTTTTTAAAACTGTGTTCATCCAGTTGTCTCCTCTGTGAGTTATTATAAATCTGACTGTTTATATTTTCAGAGTACTAAGGCTTTAGATTTCTTCTTGGAAGAATAATTATCAAAATACATAAATTCCTGTAGTGATTTGACCCTAGCTGGTGGCCAGGTGTCCAGCACAGCCATTCTGTCACTTTCCCTTCTCAGCTAGATCATAGAATCCTAGACTGGCCCAGGCTGGAAGGGACCTTAGAGATCATTTAATCCAACCCCCTTGTCATGGGCAGGGACGCCTCTCAACTAGATCAGGCAACACATTGGGAGATGGGGGAGAAAATATAACAAAGGGCCCATGGTTTGAGATAAGGACAAGGAGATTACTTACAGGTACTTTTGGGCAAAACAGACTCGATTTGGGAAATGAATTAAATTTATTAACAAATCAGAGAAGAGTAATGAAAAATAAAAACAGATCTTAAAATAACACTTTCCCCCTACTTCTCCTTTCTACCTGGGCCTAACATCAATCCCGATTTATCCACACCCCCTGCCCCTGAGCAGTGCAGGGGAACAGGGAATGAGGGTTGTGGTCAGTTCATCCGATGTAATTTTCCACTGCTCCTTCTTGCTCTGGGGAAGGACTCCTCACTCTTCCCTTGGTCCATTGTGGGGTCCCTCTCAACATGAGTCCTCTGAGGAGAGACAGTTCTTGACAAACTGCTCCACTGTGAGTCTGTCTCCATGGGATGCAGTCCTTCAAGGGAAACTCCCCACAGCGTCACAACAGTCCCACCAGCTAACCTGCTCTGGCGTGGGCTTCTCTCTTTCTCCACAGGCTGCAGGCTCTGGCAGCAACCTGCTCCAGCATGGGCTTCCCTTGGGGTCACAGCCCCCTTCAGACATCCACCCGCTCTGGCGAGGGGTCCTCCACGGGCCACAGGTGGACATCTACACCCTCTCACACCCATGGGCTCCAGGGGCACAGCCTCACCATGGTCTTCACCACGAGTCAGGGGAATTGCTGCTCTTGCGCCTGGAGCACATCCTCCCTCACCCTTCTTCATTGACCTTGACATCTTCATATATTCTCACTCCTCTCTCTCTGCCAGTTGTCGTGTGACGCAGTTCTTTTTTCCCCACTTAGATATGTTTTCACAGAGGCGTTCCCATTATCAGTGGTAGGCTCAGCCTTGGCCAGTGGTGAGTCCATCTTTGGAGCTGGCTGGCATTGGCTTTGTCAGACCTAGGGGAAGCTTCTAGCAGCTTCTTGCAGAAGGTGCCCCTACAGCCCCACTAGCCACTGAAATCTACCCAGGCAAACCCAATACAATTCCCTTATTTAAGAATTGGATTTGAACATCGTTCTTAGCTATAACTGCATATAAATCATAAAACCTTGATGCATTCTTAAGGACACATGAGCAGATGATTGCTATGAGATGCTCTACTGGTGATCTATAGATTTTTGTTCTACGTTACCCTATGTGGTTGTGATGCCAGTAAGTTTTGAAACTGTAGATATTCATCAGTGTAATTTTGAGAATCAAGAACTAAGGAGCTTATGGCCATCTTCTTGTTGTTCCCTTGCTACTCTAGCAGCTCGGAGTCTGTAGAGTCTGTTTTAAGTTATTCAGAGATCATATCCCTGTGGATTCCAGGTCTCTCCTGATACATGGGCACGACCGTTTCTGCTGTGCTTCAGCCTTTCCAGACAGCCTTTAAGCAATAGGACGGGCTCGATGCTGATTTAAATTTTGTGGGGAAAATAAGACAAATTGAACACAAATGGTACCAGCATTAAGAAGCTGAAAAGATGGCATAAAATGACATCTCTCTACTGCTTTCTCAGATTACACATCTGTCTCAAACCTGACTTGTGTAACTAGAGGCTTTCTTTCTCTTGACTTGGTTTTCATATTTGCTGGGAATGCCATTTTTGGAAGTTCTGCATCAAGGTGTAACGGTTCTGAGCAGTTTATTTAAAAACGGGACTGATTAAGTATTTGGGCAAATTTGAGTGTATTGTGTGCCAGTTTTAATTCTAGTAGTATTTATTTTTTTTTAAGAGAGTGCACAAAAAAATGCAATTTTACAATGAAACATTACTGTTGCTGCTAGGATGAAGAGTGTGTGCGCCTTGACAAGGAGCGCTTGGCAGCTCGATTGGAAGGACATAAAGAAGGTATCGTGCAAACAGAGCAGATCAGGTAGGAATATTTTTTCTTATGGATAATGCTTATGTAAAGGGCTGATAATTCTTGTACTATCCAAGGCAGCTGATTTTACTTCTGTTCCACAGCTCTCAGTGCGTAGGTCTCCCTCCTTTCAGTGCTGTCATTCTGCCTGGGGAGGCAGAACCTGGTCACACTCCTGTTCTTGAGTGGAAGTTCAGATGTCATGGCATGAGACACAGTTTGTCTTCAGTAGTGAGTGGACAGTTGTCTCTTCCTCCCACCAACTCTGCCACTTCTGCTTTTTTCTGCTGTGCTGTTTGTCTAAGCAGTTGGATACAATGAGCAGAATTGCAGAGGGAAACTGATTATCTCTCTTATTTCAAAGAAAAACATCCTGCACTCAAGACTGTCCCGCATGCAAAATGAAAATATTGTGAGATGAGATCAAAAGGTAACACAGCTGCCATTTGGCTCCCTACAGAGATGAGCTTGCCTCTGCCAGAGGATAACCCACTGACAGTAGGCTACCGGAGGGTAATGCCCTGTCATTGCTATAAGTAGTAACGAGTATTCAAGTGCCCATCACCTTTCCTCTTCCATTGTAAACGTCCAGAATTTTTCAAACAGTAAAAACTGCTTTTGAGTCTTGCACCATATCTTCCCAAAGCCAAGCAGGGGTGCAGTTGAATTCCTGCAAGATCTTGTTGATGCTGAGGATCCTGGGCATAGTAGGGTACCAAAATCTAGTAGTTCATTTTCAAATGCCTGAGTTCAAAAGTCCCTAAGTAAGGTAGCTGCTTAATTTCTGTAGTGGGCCAGCTCCTATAATGGGAGTCATGCTTCCTACAGTTAGGGTGTGTGAGTATGAATTAATATACTGCTTTGTCTGCGTTGGTTTTTGCAGGTAAGTAGTTTCATTTGATAGATGAACTGCTTTCTTGAGAAATTTCTCTTGAGCACAAACAATACTATGAATGCTTGTCTATCTTTTGCTGGGATTAAGTTGGCCTTGCAATGATTAATATAACAGAGTAGGAGCATTTATAGAATCTGTAATTACACTTAACCATATGAAAAAATACATACTTTGAATGTGTTCTTCCTCTTTGTTGTATAGGTGTACTTAAAAGGAGACTATGGAAAAGAAAGAAAATCTGATTGTCATACCTGTTGTAAAATCAGACAGTCTAAGGATCAAAAAACTGAAAACTTTATATGTAGTTTTGTATAAGCTAATAGTTTACATACTAGCTCAAGTATATCACAACCTTCTTTTGAAGTTCAGACAATACTGTGGTGAGGATTACTGAGTATTATTCCTAAACATTTTGTATTCTGTATTTATAATTGTTTGGTTTTTTTAATGCTGAATGTAAAAGACATTTTTAGAAAATGCAAATAACATTTGCAGGCAGTGAGTTTGAACTCTGCTTGTCACTGTTGTTGCTTTAACAGCGACACAAAAAAGTTCCCTTTCCAACAGCTGAGTTGTAAAAGGACAGTACTTCACAACCAGTACTTGTATTAATTTTTCAATGTAATCTCAAAAAAAAATTCATCACATAAGATTAAATTGAATATGTGTGGTTAGAACTGTGCGATTCAGCCCTTTTTTTTTTTTTCTTTTCCCCGTTTTTATTTTTTCTTCAGCTCACTTGCTAAACAATAGGGCCCACTGTTTGGCAACCAAATTCTGTGTTTACAATTAAAAGCAAACAGATAAAGATGTTGCATTCTTGGACAAAACTGAGCTACCTCAAACACAGATTAATGTGGACAAAGTTAGTACCATCTGTTGTTTGTGTGGCCTACATGCTCTGAAAAGGTAACACATCTTCCAGGTGGCCAAGTCTGCATAACAGCACCTTAGCCAAAATTTAGATTAGGTCTTTGAAAGCCCCAGAGCAGCCAGGGACTGATTGGCTGGACACAAAATTGTAATCTGTTAAAAATAATGAGGAGCTGAAATTCAGAAGATCTAGTAAATGGAAGTGTTAGTCTTGATGCTTTGCTTTTGCAACCTTTAATTGCTTGTATCAATTGGGAATTTTTTGATGTTTTTTTGCTAATACTTGGATGGAGTCTTTTGTCAGAAATTTGATTCTTGTGCCCAAAACAGCAATGCCAAGCTCATGTAACGTTCAAGTATGTGTGAGGTGACCATTTTATGATTCATAGCATAGTCGTAAACTTTAAGCAGAATGAAGTTACTAATTCACAAATTCTTTTGGAAGATTTGTTATTCAGTTTCTTCTCTTCTTCTTGCTCATTTAGGTCCTTGTCTGAAGCCATGTCAGTGGAAAAAATTGCTGCTATCAAAGCAAAAATTATGGCAAAGAAAAGATCCACTATCAAAACTGATCTGGATGATGACATAACTGCTCTTAAGCAGAGAAGTTTTGTTGATGCCGAAGTGGATGTAACCAGAGATATCGTCAGCAGAGAGAGAGTATGGAGGACAAGAACTACAATCTTACAAAGCACAGGCAAGGTAATGCTCTGGGTGCCAAGACATTTTATGATCCGAATGACAAACTGGGGTTTCTGTTTTCTATATCTGTGTCTTGTTAACTCCAGATGGCTGGGGGTTATGCTTGGTGTTTTGGGTAAGGGTTGGTGGCTTGGAGGGTTGTTGGCACAGTGACAGACGAGTTCATTCTTACCTCATTACAGTTAGTCTAAATTCTGTCTCAAAATACTTGCTTCGGTCATTTAAAAGATACCAAGTCATCACTTAATTCCTCTTAAACAAAGCTGGCTTGAACCCTGCAGTTGGGAGGGCTGTACGAAAGTAGCAGCGGGTTTGAAAGGGACAGAAGTGGGGAGTAAGTGGTAGAAGTAGCAATATGTGTACACTGAAAGTTTAAAGGCTGTTAAGGTGTCAAAACACCAAAGAAGTGAGGTGAGAAAATGTGAAAACAAACCAAACCAGGAAGTGTTGCCATCGGGAGACTTTTCTGTATGTTTTTGTCCCTTCATGCTCCTTTAATCCGTGTCTTTAGCTGCGCTTGGTTAGGTGCCATCCATAACGTTGTTGCAAGCCCAGCTGACAGCTTGCCTTCTTTGGACGGTTAGGCTTTCTTTATTGCAGTCATACTTGGCACTAAATTTCTCAAGGAAACAGTAAGTCAATTTCTAAAAGATTGCAAATGTCTATTTTCCTGAGGTTATTGTCAGATCACATCCTTTGCCTTCACTTCTTCTTTAAGCACCGTCACAGGAAAATAATGTTTGGAAGTAAACAAGGTCCTGGTATTCACTTGCCTTATTTTTAACAGTATTTCACGTAGCACTCTGCTTTACAACCTGGTCTCATGGCATTAATGGCAAAATAATTTCATTCTTGAGTTGTGGGATAATTACTAGGTCTGTGGCACACACCTGCATGCTGCGTGCAGTCAGTGTGAGATTTGTAACAATCTCACTGCTGAATGGTTGCTGAACTGGTAAAAGCTTTTAATGTTTTAGTCATCGGAAATGAGGGAATCCGGGTAGCTTTTCCTCTTCTGGTGAATCATTCAGGGCATTCATATCTTTACGTGCCTTCCAAGGGAAACTTGCAAAGATACTTGGGAAAGAATTAGATGTCTTATTTAGTGTCCTTGTAATAATAATGAGATGAGGTAGTGATTTTAAACAAAACCTAACATGGGGAGAAAGACAAGAAAAATCAAGTTTGTTCTTTTGACTAGCCTGACGAATATAATAGGCATAATAGCAAGTTTTTATTTCTGTTTGTGCAGGATTGTGGGAAGGTTCTTGAGAGCATGGACAGAAATCGTCAAATGTTAATGTTTGTATTTTTGTACAAGTATCAGTGCAAGTAAGTAGATGAGGAAACATCACTTGTTACCCAGGGCTGTGATTTATCCCAGAACAGCTCAGGGTTGAGTATTTGTAGGTTGGTTGATTTTATATTTTATTTTTTATTTTTTATTTTTTTGAAAAAGAACCTTTGTGAAGACCTTCACAAAAGTTATTAGGAAACTCCAGTATGTTCACTCAGAAATCATTGTTTATCTGCTTGCCTGTTCATCTAAAGAATTTTGATTAGGGAAGCATGATACCCCTTTGCAAATGCTATTTTGACTTTCGTGCATGATACCTGTCTTGTTGATAGATACTTCTCTGTGGTGTCTTGAATCCTCCTAGAACGTTTAAAAACAAAATAGACTTCAGTAGTAGTTTGTGTACATTACAGTTTCCCACTTTTTAAATATCTGGATTCCTTTAGAACTCCCGGGTGAATGGTAACAGAGTGAGCACCTAAATATGTCAATTTTATTGTTTCTTTGCAAAATTGCTTCAGTTTGAGGCAGCTACTTAAGTTCTTTCTTCTCCACAGAGAAAAACTCAGGTGTCAGTTTCCCCAGTTGTTTATGTGATAAACAAAGATGCAGAGATTGGGTAAGCTACAAAAGGAAAACACTAGGAAGATCAGGCCACAGCAAAAAGAAAATAATCTGTTGTACTTACCAAGTTTCTGGCAAGTTTCCTCTGTTTTTGCTGTGTTTGAAAAAAGCACTAATTCCTCCAGCAGGATGCTCCTGAAAATTCTGTGTAGGTGACAATAATCTTAACTGTATTTATGGAACATTTACTCTTTTTCCTTTTCTACACATTTTTTAATTCTGAAGTTTGCTTTTTACTTCAAATAGCCTTTTTTTTTTTTTTTTTTTTACTTTATAGAACTACTCCAGGATTTCTTTTAAAGTCTTTAGTGATGTAGTGTTCTTCTTCAACATATTTTAAAAGTTTTCATGATACTAACATTTTGCCCTTTTAGATGCTGCTTTTAGTTATCTTAGGATAGCATCTTTATTGTTATGTAGCTCCTCTTGCTGAAATAATAGTGGTGGATTTTTTTCCTAGTTTTGGTTTTTCTTCTTGTAAAAGAGTATTGAATTTGAGAGCATTGATACTCCTGTTGCAGAATATTCTTTGGCAGTTGCCTCTTAAGATAGATACTATGGACTAAATCAAGACATTCTTTTCCTTTGGTGATGGCTTTGGCCAGTTGCTTCGAGAAGCAGTTACTTATGATAGGTAAAGAAGTAATCTCTGCATCACTTTCCTTCTTGACACTTATTCAATCTACAAAGCAACTGCAGTCTCCCCTCATTGCTATTTTCTTCTGTGGGGGCCTCTCTGCTGTCCTGTTCACGTTGGCAATCTAGCCCTAACGCTCGTGTGTTCCAGGACGGGTTATCGGCCCGTTACTGTCATTCCTAGTTTGACTCTAAGTGTGCACCACACAGGTCCTTTATCCATACAACTACCTGTTACCCTCTTTTGGCCATATGTTGCATTGCCCCCTGGCTGTCCTTTTTACTAATTTTTTGTGAGGGTCATACTGTTTGTAAAGTCAGACTCTTCAGTTCACATGTCCTCTTTTGTTTTTAAGATTTCTAGATTTTGCATTTGTTTACTTGCTTATATCTATGTCTTGCTTAGAACTTTTTGTTGAGGTGTGATTTCCATAGTTTTCTGCCTGATTGTTATGCAGTTCTACCTTCTTTTGGAAATACAGTGTTTGGTTTAATTACATGATTCATGCTGCACTGCCTGTTTTAAACATCTGTTGGCCTTCCCTAACCCTGTAGTGTAGTCTTCTAGATTTTATGAACAATGTGACTTTTTTTGTAATCACTTTTCAGAGCCAAACTGCATCTGTTTAGTCTGAGGATTTTTTCCTCTTACAGTACCTTAATTTTAGAACTACTGGAGAAGATACATGGTGTAAAGTGATTTAATTTCAGGTTTGGCTAAAGGCATGCCACATGACATTGCCGTTTTGGTGAGTCAACTGACAGTGTAACAAACTGTAAATTTAGTCAGATTCCCAAAGCATTAAAAGTATTTAATGCTAGAGCTTCTGAATTCCTTTACCATTCATTTAACAGCCACAGTTGTGGGGAGCTTTAAGAAATCAACCTCTACTGTTTGTCCTTGTTCTTGATGCAGTCCAGTTCTCATTCTTTACAATCGCACACAAAAATCAGGTTAAGGGAATTGGTATCTTCAGACCCAGTTCAACTGGTTATGCTGGGGCAGAGAAGTTTAAGGAAAAAGTAAAGATTATTTCATCTGTAGACTGATATTTGGACAAGGTGTCTTGCTGCTGTTTTTGGTGGTGGTTTTTGTGTAAAGCAGACATAATTTCAGATACTTACTTCATGTTAGAAGGGTATGAATGAGTTCTTGATAATGTAGTCATGCCGTTGGCTATGGACTGGCTATGTTTCTGGAGAACAGGTTAAGTTTGTCAGGTTTTTATAGGTGTTAAATCAGTTTGAACTGAAATATTGTGTGGTGAAAATACATCAGAATCGATAGTGATGCTTTTGAAACTGCAAATCTTAAGGGAAAATAGTAACAAAATATTACTTTGTTACTTTATTTTATTGAAACAACTTTTGTATGGAGAACTGGCTATCGTCTCTGGTAGCTGGCATTTTGAAACCCATACATGGAGATACGTACCATCTGAAGTGTTTGGAGTGTTAAGTTGTGAATTACTGCTTTGCAGAGGTTTCAGTTCTGTTGTGTACATGTTTTTAGATAAATGCCGAGCTGTTTTACAAAATAATTGAGCACTTAGAAAACTGAAATTGATTCCTTCTTTTTATGTCCTTCCTCCATCTTTCCTTCCTTGAATAAAACTTTGATTTTTATAATCTCCAGTACCAGACTTCAGCAATCTTTTCTGAAGGAGAAACCTCCTCATTCCATCTCTACTGCAAATATGTTTGTGGCAATTGAATTCTTACTGTAAGAGCAAATTAAAGTAGTTGAAGCAGGAGTTTCAGCATTTACGGGTGTATTTGGAGAGTGCCTTTTTGTTGGTGACTGCTGGTATATTTGGGGTTTTTGAATTTATTTATTTTTTAATCTCTCAGATTCCTCAGAAATATTTCTTAGATAAGCTGGGTAGACATTTAGTGGACTGGACTCAGAGTGCTCTGCGCGTGTGTACAGAAATTGTAAAACTGGAATCTTGGAAATGCACTAGTATGTGTCTTGTGACTGTATAACTTTTTGAAATAAAACAGTGTTCTTTTGGGCATAGTGAGCTCTTCAGTCGTACTGTCTTACGGTTGTGAATATATTAGAATTACCTTTTTTCAAGTGAGCTTAAACCTCACAGACTGGAGAAATAACATTCATCCTATCAAACAGGGGAAGACGTAAAAGATTATGCCCCGTAACCTTTCAAAGTCACGTGGACTAAGAAGCCGGAACAAGCGCTTCATGAGCATGAGGCCGTACACAGATATATCTGTGTGCAGCAACTGCATGAGACTTGTTCGGCTGCTGGTTTTGTGGATCTCTTAGCCTCTTCGAACAGATCTCTAAATCCCTTCTTTACTGTCTTCCCTGAACCTTACTTGAGTTTTCTGAAGGTGTTGCAAGGCACTGCAAATCTAGTGGCCAGTGGGTGTCATAATGTTGTTGAGTGCCTGGATACGTTGCAGGGAAAAGCGCTGAAGTAGAACCATACAACTTGGCTGTAAGAAATCTGGATTTGAGGTGAACGTTTTTCTAATGGAATTAATTACCTGTAAAACCAAAGAGTGGTCACATGTGCAGATACTTGTTATTAAAGGAAAAACTCTATGAAGCATTAAAAATTGGTATGGGATCAGAGTTATGTGAAACTCACTCTTTCTAGTTTCACAGCCTTTGAATCATGAAATTCTATCTTTTCGTCAATTTAAGATTGCTTCTTTATGCATGTATTTGCTAGGTCTCGATTGAAATGTTGAAGCAAAGGTCTCATTTATTACCTGCTGTGGTTTCGCTTCTGCAGACTGATTTGATTTTCTCACAGTCTGGGTAATTAGTCTTTTCCCTGCTTTATATTTACCCCCCCAAATTAAGATAATATTCTGAATTGTGGTACTTTTATGTATAAAA
>NW_009697429.1:71376-113974 GCF_000703405.1 Apaloderma vittatum | reverse complement strand
ACTCTTTCCTTTCTAATAAAGTTGAAAATAAGCCTGAATGAAATAAAATGTTTTTCTGCCTTAATCCTTTTATTTCTGTATCCTTTGTTCTTACGTGAAAGACTAAGCTATGCAGCACATAATTGCTTTGCTTTGAGAGCAGAGGAATCTTTTGTGTAACAAACAATTTGTTGAAACAAACAACTTCTTTTGTAATTTCTTTTTTAAACCTACATGGTTTTTCAGGTTTGATATCTTTTAGTTAGTGCAGTCTTGTCATAATATACCGATTACCCATAATTTGGAGAAAAGGTTTGTGATGCCTGCTGTAATGTGTATCCATAAAAAAAGTACCTGCATACAGAAGGGAGTGGACTCAGCTCTTTGTTTTATAGAGCATGACTCCTAGTTCTATGTATTAAATTCCATAATATTGATTTTTATTTTACCACCACCACCCCCCCAGCCTCTGGGTGTGTTTGTGTGAATGGTTGTGAGAAGTCCAGAACTGAGTACAGGGACTGGAGTTTGTAGGTGACCGTACTAGAGGGATTGGTGCTTTCCTGGTATGTAGCATTTACCTTGGATGTAACCTCAATTGTAAATTTATCTAATACAGTGTCTTGCTCTGGACTATTTCAGAATGTTACTCCTTTGTGTTTTTCTGTATTCCTGTACATAAATATAAAATAGTGTTTTTATGGATGTCAGTATTTTTAGTTTTATATTATTTGTGGAAGATATTACTACTCCAGTTACCATTTCTATACTTTACTTTGTAAATTAATGTGTTTATTCATAGGCTTGATCCTTTTAACAATAACTAACATGTTTGAAGTAAATACTGTGAGAATCACTCTTTTAGTTCTTTTTTTTTTCTTTTAGTTGCTTTTAGTTCTCATACTGTTGTTCTAATACCTTTTGAGCATTCTTACTAGTGAAGTCACCTGTGAGTGGATTAATGCTACAGTTATATTTGTAATCTCAGCAAATTCTTGTAACTGAAAAATATTTAAATTAAAATAATTTTAGAACAAGACTAAAAAGAGTTTTTGACTTTCGACAGCTAGAAGGTCCCAGAGTAAAAGGGATTGTAGAAGCAGCTTTATACATGGCCTCTAGGTGGCAGAATTGTTCCACGTTCCCGAGATTCACAAAGGTGCTGAATTTACTAGCGGAACTGAAAAGGTGAAGGTGGGCCGGGTTAATAGCAACTAGTGTCTCCATTAGGGCGTTCAAATGGAGGAAGCATATGGTTTTAGGGTGGCTGTGCCCAAGTGTAATGACATGGTATAGTTTAAGTTCCCAGACTGCACTTTTTCCTCTATTAACCTACTTAGTAAAATTGGGAAAACCATTAGATTGCTCCCAGGCACTAGTGCAGATTTGACTGTAGTCCAGATTATAAAAATTGTATTTGTACTGAGCAATAATGAATCTTGTTTTGTAAATAGATACTTTGAATTTGTCAGAAAAATCTGTAGAATAAAGCATTTATGTTTCCTGAAGGAAAATTTACTTTGGCTATAAAGTAACTTCACCGTTCTTAAACTCTACTTCTATAACTGTTCAAAACAATGTATTTCCTTATGGTGCATTCATAGGAGAAATAAACTCAGGATTATGTATGAGGGAGACTTTTCAACAGATTTTGTATTGTGCTGTATCTTTAGGATATTATAGTGTTGCTGCTCTTTCATACCTGAATTAGCCTTTGTGCTCTTTCAAAGTAGATGTTGCAGTTGTCTTTCTGTTTTTCCTCAGCTGTTAGTAACAAGTTCAGTTTTCTGAGTAACTTCTAGAGGTTCCCTAATATGATATCTTAAAAAAATCAGGACGTACTCTGGTTCAGCTGGTTAGCTATGTAAATTCAAGTATTTTATTGTGAATTTCTTAAACTACTTTTGTCCTGAAAAGACAGCAAAGACATATTTATTCAGGTGGTTCTTTTTAAAATCGTCTGTGTGGTACTATGCTTGTTGTATGACTTACTGTAGCATGGCAGGTACCGGCCAAAAGTGTACAGAGAATAGTTTGAGAAGTACCGTGAGCTCACTGCAAACATGCCTGTCAGTGCAGTTAAGCATCTGGTGCTTTTTATGTGTTATTCAAATGAAAGCAAATAAGGAAGATAGAAGAGGTGTGTATGTAATTCAAAAAGGAAGATTTACTTCATCACAACTATATTATTCAGGATCATGTTTCTAGCTGGGGCCGTTATCAGAAGGGTCTTTGTGTAAGGAGAGGAAAGATGCTGGGTCAGAAATGATGGAAATTTTTATGGCTTGAATACGCACAGTGCAAAGAATAGCAATAGGTCAGGTAACCGTTCTAGCAATATATTTGCATGCTTGCAGTTGCTTGCGACTGTCCCTGAATATCAATCTTGCATATGTCTAACCCTTTAATTCTGAGGGCAATCTAACACAAAATAAAATGCACTTCTTTAGGACTACCTGTAAATTAGAAGAGCAAGGACAACTTCAGTGTTGGTGAAGAGTTTACAAGTTGAAGATACAGATTGTTAAGCATAGGAGAGTGATGTCTTAAATGAAGGACTCCAGATTTAAATATATGCTTTAAATATAATGGTGCAAAATATTTTCTTTTTAATATGCAATTCATCAGTCCATGTTCTTTATGAACTTTTTTTTTTTTAATTTCTGCTGTGCTTTTAGGAAACCACCTGTATAGGGTTTATGTTTTTCATGTCATGCAGCAAATGGGAATTGCTGAAAATCTGTGATGGGAATACTACATTTTTGGTACCACACCAAGTCTTTCAGTGGCTGCAAAGGACTTAGCTCTGTGTCTAGGCACATCAAGCAGTAGTGTAAAGAAGTGGGGAAGGGGCTTGCTTATTCCTTCTCCAACCGCACTGTAAGTTTTGACAATGTTTAGAGTATTCTGCAGTTCTGGAGCTTCCTAGGATGTACATCCAACAGGAAATCCCTATTGTCAGGTCAGATAAGAATTTCTGTGAGATTATATGGTTGTTCCTAGGTTCTTCTCTTTCTGCAGTGAAATATCAGGATGTAAAATCTGATTAAAAATTAATTACAACTTAGCTGTAGGAAAGTTTTGAAGCCCTACTAAAAGCCATGCTGTGTAACAGTGTATATGCTTCTAGTTTTGTATATTAAACTTAAATTTTATTTTTGTTTAGATGATCGAGATGGAGTAAATGTTTCTTTTTTTGCCTCAGGAATTGTTTTCTGTGAAGCTGAAGTCAATATTTCTCCTTCATAATCATTATTAGAAGAAAAAAAATTTTTTAATAGCATGGTAAAGCTGCCGTTGTGACTAAAAGTCTTTGTTAATGAGTTACATAAATTAAAGATAAGTTGCAGAATGAAGGCTGCAGTTTTTTAGAGTAAATTGTCATCTATATAAGTTAAAGTATTTTTATTGCAAAAGAAGTCTTGTTAGTGTTGTAACTTCATTACGTCTTCACCAGCAGAGCAGGATGATCTTATTTGCTCTGGTATTTCTCTTCAAACAGCCTGGTGTAAGGTTAACAGCAGTGGTAGTAACTTGACTTGGTGTACGTTAGTCACTATGTTGGCATGGGATAGAGCATCCATGCCAGTAAATTCTGAGTATTTATACGTCCTGTTGTGGCTTTCCTAGAGAACCTGGGTGGTTTTGTTGTTTTTTTTTCTTTTCTGTTGTATGATTGACTGTTTATCTGACCGTAGCTGCTGTCTACCATATTTTCCCTTACAATTTGAATCTAATACATGAGTCTTCTTTTTAGAACCAAGCGTGAGAATGGATGGTAAAATCTATGATGATGGGACTTATTTAAGACAGTATCAAATGCCTGGTGCAGAAGCTGCTGAAACATTTTGCCTCGACGTCCCATGTGATGAATTATTATTAGCTGTAGACATGGTGGGACTCAACACAAAGAGCTTTCGTGGGAGTAGCTGTGCTCTAAGCAGCCAGCAACAAGCATCAGTGGAATTGTCCTTTTCCATACTAAGAATTTTAAGCATTGCTTTTAAAGCAGGTTTAGAATTTATTTTTTTTTTAGAGACTAAGGGCAACCCTGTTTCCCAGGCCAGGAGGTTTTGGTAGTAAAAATATTGCCCTTAAGGTATTAACTAAATCCAGGGCAGGAGCCGAGTGGTTGTTCATATTCTGATCTCTGGAGGAACGGACAATGAGAACATAGCAGTCTTGCAATTCTGCAGAGCTTTGCAAATCAGTTGGTGCCTGTAGTGGACTTCCTGCTCAAATCGTTTTTCTGTCACAGTGGTGTAATCCCACATCCCTGACCAAGCCAATGATCAAGATGATGATATTAGTTCAAGGGCTTGTTAAAACACTGCTGTTTTGTTCGGGTTTTTTTCCCTTCCAAACAGATATTAGTTGTGACCTTGGGGGAACTGCATTTTCATGCTGTGGAAAAAAGATATCGGCAAGAACACTTTGTACTTCCACACTTATTAACGACTTCTGTTTAGCAGATGGGAGAAAACGCTGTGGTGGTTTTTTTACCTGAAGGAATTTAAAATTTGGTCCAGGGCGTGCAATTTCAGGTTATTAAAATCTGAGATGTTAAAACACATTTGAAAAATTATAATTTGAAAATTAGGCTCACTTTTCAGAGTATGTTAACTATAGGCTTTATGAATGAAATGTGGATATGAAGGGTGGTCATGGCTTCCTTGTGACTAAAAGAAAACTTGGCTTCTACGTGGACAATCACTCCTATAGAATTCCTTCTCCTGTTATTTAATTAGTTCTTTCTGAATTTCAGAAGACTCAGTAGCTTGTCATTTCCAAGAGACAATATATGATGAAGCACAACAAAGAGAAAAGTTGTGATTGATATGCTGCCTAGTCCATAGTTTGGAAGAAGTGTCTGAATTCCCAGTAAAATCATGTAGTTTAAACTTATTTTCTGAAGAGCGGAGCTCATTTTGAGTGTTCTCTTAGAATTCATGTGTGTGTGGCTCACAGCTCTTCAAAGTTTGTGTTTCTTTCCCAGGATTTTTCTGACTGAAAAGAACTTCAAATACAGTTTTGTGTGAGTTCTTTCAGTTTTTTTGAAAAGAACGGGGTTTGCTTAAGGCATGGCTTTGCCTTTGTAAGTGGTTTCTGGTGGTCTTCCAGTTCCTGCCCCTCTGGCTTGGAGCAGGTTGACACAACGCTGACTGAGTCAAGTCAGCAAGCTTAGGGAAGCTTCGCATTACAGCTCTCTCTAAATGATTTCTTCGTAACTCACCCCAGAAGTCTTGTTTCTGAAATTCATTCGTAAACACCACTTCAGTGTTAGTACACAATACTCTGGAAGAATGGAAGCATTTTGTGAATACTTTATACTGTTCTGAACCAGTAAAAAAGCTATTTTCCTAAGCTGATAAAAGGTTTCTTTTACTGATGAGCCACTACTGAAAATTGACAGTAATGACAGACATTGTGTACACATCTCTCTCCACATTAAAATGCCTATTAAGTGGTAATGTAATAAGCATGTGCACTTGAAAAGTTTAATTAGAGTTTACATTTTTGTTTAAAATGATGCACTCCTGCTAATATTACCAGGAGGAATTGCTTTTAAAAACCTTTATCAATATAATTAGTTCAGTTTTGCACAATGACTTGGTTATCTGACAAAACACTGCATGAAGTTATTAGAATTACCCCGAATCACTCTTGAATCAAGGATTTGTGAATGTGGTTTCTGTACTTATTTCCTCCAATTTGAAATGAAAGGCTCCGCTGCTTAAATTACTTGATGCCAAATGGAGTGAAGTCGTAGTTCAAGATAAATATTAAAAGAACTACACCACAGTGACAGGACTGTGCCTGTGAACCTTTAACAAGCAGCTGAAGCACGTTCTGCTCTGCTCAAGAGCCTCACTGGGGAGCGCAGGAGGTGGCTGCCTGCCCGCCTTGCCCCAGCTCCTCCGTGGAGGATCAGGGAAAGCCTCGCAAGAATTGCCAGGTGCTCTTCCCTAAGAGTAACTGGCCGTGCTTGGGTGGAGGAAAGCTTCCTGTAGCTCTGGGCGAGGCAGACAAGAGGGGCTGTGCCCAAGATGTCCTGTCAGGAGGCCCAAAGTGAGCAGAGACAAGACCTCTACTGGAATTCTTGTGTAAGAGTTTTTCCTTCTGGCTACAGCAGGAAGAGTTACAAAGGGACTGTAAGGGGATGGCAGGCAAGAGGGGAGAAGATTACAGTGCTTTCAAAGGGTTTGATTTACGTTGTGGTCTAATAAAGGCATTTAGATTTAGCAAGCTTTGGTGTTAAGGAGTAGGGGTAGCAGTGAAACCTTAGAACTCTGTTTATGTTTGGATCTTCTCACATAAAAGTAATGGCGAAACATCTATTTAGAAAATTAGTGCACTAGTTGTGTTTTTCTGTGAAGTACATGTTAACCACATGGTGTCTTCTACCTGTGGTGGTATGTGAAAAGCAGATACCTGTGATCCTTGATGGCTGTCTGATATGTTTTTCAGAACTTTGCCAAGAATATTTTTGCAATTCTTCAATCAGTAAAAGCCAGAGAAGAAGGCCGAGCACCTGAACAAAGACCTGCACCAAATACAGCACCAACGGTAAGAGCAGCACTTTGCATATGAAGGCTGTGACACTAAGAGTAGAGTGTCTTGTCATTATTAAATATGAAATTTCTTTTGGTTTAGTTCCAGTGAATGCACAACTTTCAAGTATAGCTTCACAGATATTCTTTGACTTTCAATTACTTTTATTGGTATTTAAAGAGTTGGAATATATTAGTTTAATTTGTTCGGTATGTTCTTGTTACTTACAGATTAAATTCCTAGTGCCAGCTTCTGCATCTATCAAACACTAGTGACATCCTGCATCTATTCGCAAAAAAAAGTATTAGATGAGACTCCTGCCATTTCAAACAAAATGTTTTGCTGTTTTTCTGACAGATAGGGTAGCAAATGTTTAAGATTCTGGAACATGACTCATGAGTGGGAACAGCTTGAACCAGCTTTCTTTTGCCTGTAATAAATCAGGAGGACAGACTTAGAGCTTTATTGTTTAAGTCTGTCTAGGTATTAGACAGGATTTGTTTTGTATTGTAGTGTTTACTATTGAGTTCTATTAAACCTAATATATTCTTGAACTCAGTGGCAGTTTGCTAGAAAAGCGTTGTAATCACACTTGGATTTGGTTTTGCTGCTACTGCGTTTAACGAAGAACTAAATTTAAATAACAAGATGAATTCCAACATTTAAATATTTGCTTTGTGTTGAATTTTGTAAATTGTGCGTGGGGCAATTCAAATGTCCCATTCAGAGCTGTTGTGAATACATAACTAAACCATCTACAAAAAAGACTGAATTGGTATTTAGCGTGCTTCTAGATTGGTGCTTTTTTAAACTTTTTTCCCAGAATGCCTTTTTTTTCTTCCAAATTTGTTTTTATTCTGCAGATTTAGCAGAATTTTAGCTTAATCAGACTGGCAAAGAACATTTTGTCTGTGTGGCTGAAGGCTTAATCTTGAGTGTTCAGTTGACAGTTGTTTTGGTTCTTTTTCCCCCATCAATTCTTGAGATATTACAAAAACTAAGTGATTTCACAAAACTTAGGAATGTTAGCTAATGTAGTTTGTTTCCGCTACATTAGTTTTGCCTTGGGTTGTCACTGCTTTTAGTATGTACCTTTGAACTCCATAAGGTGGTAAGTGGAAGGGAAACATATCAGAAGTTTTCAAATGCATTGAAATTTCTACAAAAATGAGCTAACTTTATACTCTTAAACAGTTCCACATACTACTTTGTGAAGTTCAAAAACCATGAAATACCTTTTAGTATGTTCTACAAATCTTATTTAACCTGTTCTAGGATCCTACTTTACGAAACAAACAACCTATTCCAGCTGCCTACAACAGATACGATCAGGAAAGATTCAAAGGCAAAGAGGGTAAGTTGATGGTAATTTCTTTTAAAAGGAAAAAAAAAATTTCGATGTGAAACTGATAAGTTGTAGAAATGCAGGTTAGGGGATTTTCTGTGCTGTTACTTCTCAAACCACAGAAAAGACCAAGCCAAAAAAGCTGTTGCTATGTCTAGAGATAGCTTTTCCAAGTAATAACGTCTAAAAATGTCATTAGAAATTATTTATTAGAAGTTATCCCTACCTCTTAGGAAGCAAACCGAAAACTTAAAACTAGGACTTCTTGGGGAAAAAGAAATAGTAATTATTTGTTTAGGGAAGGAGATTACGCAATTAATAAAAAAGCAGAACTGTGAATATCGCTGTCAGGTGCATAAAATGAAGTAGATTGCTTGGCCTCAAACAGTTACAATCACTTTACAAGTTGTTTCCAGTAATTACAGGTAAGTGTTATTAGCTTATGTCTCTTACAAAACAAACCAGTAACAGCAGTGCAAAATATTATCTCCCTTCCGAAAAGAAGATAGAAATAATCTACAAAATTTGAGAATTCTCCCTTATTTAAAAGCAGGGTGAAATGTTGAACTTGAGTCATGATTTATCTTCCTAACTCAAAATTTTTCTTCTTTCCCCCTTGTTATTTTTCATGCTCTGTCTTTAGTACAAGTTCTAGTTATTTCAAGTTGTTTGTGTCTTGTTATGTTTTTATCTTGCATTTGTTGTGGTTGGATGTCTTTGTGTTTCTTCCTCTTCCTTGGAGTTCTTGAGCAAGATCATTCTCTTCTACGAAACTTCCTATATGTGCTTGTGAATGTTTTCTTTTCTGAATGCAAGAACTTATATGCTGCTAAATGCCATTTTAAACTGTAGATGAGCAATTCATCTTGCATCTTTTAGGGTATTTGGCTTTGTCCAAGTTAGTACCTTTTTTGTTCAGGGAAACTGTATAACATTCATATGGCATATATGTGAGTTGGCAGATTGCTCAGATGTCTTTCTAGGACATGTTTATGTGCCTTAACTTTCCAGTTTCTTGCATTTGGTTTAGTCACATTTGGAGTTCTTCTATTTCAGTCTTCCAGGTGTATTTAAAGAAATACATAGTTGAAGAATAGCAGTGGTGTAATACCATGTTGAGTAAGTGTAGGGTAGCATTGGAAATACAAATTAGGTGTTTGAAAGACTGTATTTCAAATACAAGACTGACTTCTGAAAAGTATTGATTCAGCATTTATGGAAGTTATGTAGCATTGGTAATTAACATCTGGATTTCTTAGGAGGGGACGTCAAGTTATTTGAGATCTTCCTCAGATACAAGTAAACTTTAGAAAATAACAGATGATCTTTATTTCTAGAGTATTTTATTATTAAAATATAACTTTAAAATTTTAGTCAAACTGAAACTCACAGCGCAGGTAGTTTTCAAAAGCCGTAACTGGGTGTTAATGCTTTCCGATGCCATTCAGCACTTACAATGTGCTTTGCTTCAAATTGAGCTATACACATCATTTGCAACTGTATCACAAGTGAAGAATTTTAAAAGGATTTTTAATGTAATTGCCGTAAAAATTAAATTGTGGTCCCCAAATGTTCAGTGTAGAAGTGAGATTGCAAGCAGAAATAGTCATCAATAAAATTAAAATAGGGTGTGTTTTGTTCATTAAAGATTTTTATTTTTTTTTTTACAGTTAATCTAGTAAGAACTTGGAATTACATGTTTGCAGAAAGCTTACTGTACTGGGGATTTGGGGCAAGAAATCCAAAGGAAAAAGAAGGATGATTACTTAAGTTCTAGCTATAATGTCTTGCAGTCTTTATACCATTGTATCCCTGTTTATTAGTAATGATGGATAAGACCTGAGAGAAAGTTGAACCCTGTAGATTTGTGTCACACCCCACAGCGTGTGGTTGGCTTGAGGCTGTGGAAGGGAAGATTGTATGATGCATGTAATGATGTGCATAATAGTGATTTGGGGCTAAAAATTGGAACAAAGCCAAGGGAGGCAATCTGTCTGAGTTTGGTTTGGTGTTTTGTGTCTCACCTGTTTGCTCTTTCCTCCTAAGTGCTGAAACTGTAGGAAGGAGTCATAGTAGTCCTCTCTTAGTTTCATCGTTATTGTGGCTTATTGACTCTCTGCAGGTTGTACAGTATTCATGAAGATTTTGTTTAGGCAGCAAAGAGATGAACTGCTTTTTTCTTTGAATATTTGCGAGGTTTAATACAGAATTTTTCCATTAGCAGTCTTGTTCTTAGAATAAACAATTCAAAGCTCGCAGAGCTAAGATAGTAAAATTAGGAACTTTAACACAAGATACATTAAGTAAACTGCTGAGTTGCAGCCAAATTTCTCTGCTTCTTGCAATGGATCATTATTTCTAATGCGGCTTATCAGGATGCCTCTCTGGTTGGCTTACTTAAAATTTTCATGCCAGATGGGACAGGCTTTGCTGCTAGAATAGTTTAGATTGCTTTATTAGTAAATGTGAGGGGAGTGGTAATTGTAAAGTACTACTCCTGAAGAGCAAATAATCAGTTCCACCTGCAGTCAGTGGAACTGCTTACGCAGCCCTGAGTCAGTAGCTGGTAGCTTCCTCTCCTAGGGCTGCCTTGTTCCTGCAGCTTTGGTTAGGCAGGGGAGAGAAATCTTTCACCATTCTCAGAGTTCTGTGATAGATGTCACAGGAAATGTGTTAAGAGTGTCTCTTGGAGTAGGACTTGTATGTGCTAGATATTTCCACAGTGGAAGAATGCATTTCTTGGCAGCGCACGCGTCGTGCTGAACTGCTCACGTGGTTTTGAAGCGAGGAGGTGAACTCCCTGCAGTTACCCTCCCTGGCTCCTGTTTCCTTCCTGTTGGTTTTCTTTCCTTCAAGCTGGCAGTCAGTGATGGTGTCCTCTCTTCAGCACCATAGAGCCCCTTTCCATGCTGAACTTTCTGTGCTTTTTCCCTTGTAGTTCTATTCCTTTCCTTCATATTACTCCCTTTAGCTTTTTTTTAACCCTTTATTAATGTCATTTATTAATGTGAATATTTACTAGTGGTATTTTGTTCATGCCACAGACCACCTTGTTCAAACTACAGTTTGTCCTATCTTCTTGAGCAACATAATTGTTCAATCCTTTTCAGGATTTAGAAATCCTATACCCAAAGGTCATATGAGACTTAGAAAGGTCTCGTGTCCTCTCCTGTATGCCTTAGTGTTTGATATTTAAATACGTATTTATTGACGTATGTAGTTTGCAGCTCAACGAAAATTTGAGCTAATGTGATTGTTCTATGGAGCATTCTAGGTACTAAACTGGTTTGGATGTCAGACCTTTTTTTGTGTGTGTGTGTGCAGCTTTACCTGAGGTCCTCCTTTGCACATGCTTGTTTCTTTGGCAGTTCCAGAGTATGATGATAGTCTTGAAAGTTTAACATTTTCATGATCCATTTAGTGCATTTCTCAGTATCAGTGGCAAAGTACATTTTCGCTCTGCTGTTCCAAGTATTAGGTCTTTAAGACATGTTCCAGGGCTGCTGTTCTTATTTGCCTGCTATTGCTGTTGTCAACATTTCAACATAGAAGAAGCTAATTTTTATCAAAAATACCCACAACCTTCATAACTTTTAGTTCTATTTAGTGTAAATTGAAGAGGATCTTGCTATAGAGCCACATGATTTCAGTCCATAATGGTGAGAAGAATTTTTTACCATACCCAAGTGTTTCCTTCAGGAAAACTTGCTGTTGGCTTACTGCTATTGTCATTTTCTGTTTGAATTTTTATTGTGTAATTGTGTTGGATTTTCAAACATAGCTGCAGTTTTTCAGAAGTGTGCCTAGCTTTCAGTTAGTTGTAAGTGTGAAGCCTGGGCAGCAGAGGACTATGAAGTTTCTGAACTTGAGGTGACTGGTCTATAAAAAAAATTTCACTCTCCTATGCCTTGTTAAGAAAGCTTCTTTATAATGTATTTCTCATTATATGTATTTTCTTGTAAATTATGTGATTTTCTGTTTACACGAGGAGAATAGGAAAACTGGTAGCAGGAGATCCAGAGTTCTGAACCTTGACTGCCTTGTTAGACTTTTATTTATTGCAACCATTTTTAGTTCATAAGATTGTGGGGTTTTTATCTAGCAAAGAATATGAACAAGAGATTCACCTTTGGAAAAAGATTGTGATCTTTCTCTATATTCTGGCTTGCTGTGACCAAGTAGTTTCATACCTTTCAGTACTGTACAGTCACTTCGGTGGTGGAAAACACTATAACTTTTTCTTATTACTAACTTGTTAAACTTTATCAGATCTTGATATTCATTACTTGTAAGATTATTACAGAACAGTTATATATGAATTGTGCAGAGAATTTTATAAATGAATGTAGCTTGGAAATTTAGGTGTGAAACTTTTTAACTTTCACTTGTTAGGGTAGAGTACTGGAAATGAGTGTTCAGTGAACTTTTTTATGTAGAATGAAGTTTGGTGTCAGTGATGTAATTGCCAGGAGTGTGAAGTGGCGTAGTGAATCATTTCCAGGCAGTCTGCAGAGCTGTTGCTATCTGGGTTTTGAAGAGTATACAGCTGAAAAAATAAATGGTTATTTAGTCTTATTCATTGAGAAGTCTTTAACTTGAGCTCTTCAGTGTTTGAGACGTGCTCTTCTGTTTCTATTTGCCTAGACTTCCTTCCAGAAATTCAGGTTAATTTGAGTCTTTTTAAAGCTCTTTATTCTTTTGGTAATGTGTCGGTGTTCAAGTTTGCACCTGGATTGGATGGCTGGAGCTGCAGCAGGTGCAGAATCAAAATGGAGAGTGACCTAGATGGATATAGAGCAATAGGCTTTAAGCACATTGAACACCAATACTCATGGGCAAGGAAATGGAACATGTGCCCAAATGGTGACGGAGGATATAATCAGTCCAATAAGCTGATGCATTGGGGTGCATATTTTCATTTCCGGGTCTAATTCTTTTAAATAAGAGAAGGCGCTCACGTTGATGCATGATGATGATGATGCTGGAAACGTAACTAGTGATGAAACCACACTGGAGAAGTGTATGATTCTTTGACAGTCTTTGGATCATCAAACTGTGAAATTGTGATCATAATGCGTGCAATGACTGGAGAAGAAAAGGTAGTCTTAAACGAACTGATGATAGTTTATGTTTTTGAAGCTTTGGAATTGATTATTCAGTACTAGTTGTTGCTTTTAGTCTCTCACAACATACTTTTTAAGGCCTTTGTTGATGTTGGTGTTTTTAACAACGCATATATGTTTTTAAAACTGATTATCTTTGGCAAACCAAAAGTTACAATGCAGTTTGTCACAGTACCTTAATGTTGGGCTTTGCTTGCATTCTTTACTCCTTAGATTTGAGTTTAAAGTATTTGTTATGAACTGGTTTTTTTCTAAATGAAAGCTGAATGATAACTTTCTTGTAATTTTATTTCACAATCCCAGTGTACTGAAGACTCTTAAGTAAGATTAGTTTTTTTAAAAGTTGTTCTTCATCTATTCCAAGCTTAAAAATAAGGGTCCAAAGTCTTACCATCATGATACTTTTATTAAAAGTGTATAGTTTTTTCTGCTTCCTCTGTTTACCAACAGTCAAAGCTGTGATTTTGCAGCTGGTGTTACAAACTAATTCTGGGCCATGCATTAGTATTTCATTTCTATGCTGGTGACGGACTCAGCAGCACAGGTTGGAGCTGCTTTGGGAGGAAGGGCATAAACATACTGCTTTTGTGTTCTTAGTCAGAAGGTGAGGTACAGCATTTATGGGGATGTGTGCTGGCGGCACATACCTGGTGCTCCAGGTTGCTCCAGTGTTCTGCTCCTCTTCACTGTGGGTCCTCTTGTGTCCCAGCTCTGCTTAGGAGCAGCTGCATCAGGGTCATGCACTGCCCTCAGGGAATGCTCTCGAAGAAGTGCCTTGCCACTGGCCCAGTCCTTGAATGTCTTCTAAAACCCGTTGCTTTAACCTGACTAACGCTCTCAGCAGTTTTGGGAGTGGGGATGCAGATATAACTGTGCCTCACATGGGCTGTGCACGTTGAGTGGGCCTGAAGGTGCCGCTGTGTGTGGCCAAGTGCACAAACTATCGAGACGTTAAAAAAAGGCAGGAAAGCGCGAGCAGCAGGCATCTCGCTTGTGGTAGTGTTTACTGCTGTAAGAAAAGCAAGCGGCTAACTGGTAGAATATCAGGTGGTGAATGTGAGAGCATCAGGTCAACAAAGCTATATTCTGAGGAAAGAATGTGCTGTTAACCCATGAAAAGAGAGTTGCTGTGGTTGTCGGGAAGCTGGCAACGCTTAGCTCTCGTTCACCAGTTGCTTGAGAGTTTGAGGCAGGAAATTTGAGAGCTGTTGGGGAGGTAGTTTCTTCCACTCCTCCCACCTCAACCTGCAGGTAGTAGACCCTGGCCGCTGCGGTAGCTCTTGGAGCAGCTGCAGCAGCTGTCTGCAGGACACTTTCTGTGATTCTGTGTGATTCTGTGAATGTAAGTGGGTATCTATGTTTTACTTAGACCGTTCTCTTAGATTTACATAAATAAGGGAAAGTACTCTGCTATTATTTATAAATTACCAGAACTAGTTTATTTAGTACCTGAGTAGGTGTAAATAGCATTGAAAAGCTTGTGTAGCTACTGGAAGCATTCAACAGGGAAATGCTTGAGGCACAGGTGTCTCTTCAGTATCCTGGGCGCTTGCTTCTGCCAGGGGGAAGGGTCAGCACAAGGCGGGGAGCAGGGCGCTGGTGAGAGCCCGAGCTCTGGTTAGTGGCTCTTGTGGCTCATTAAATGAACCCAGACAGATTTTATGAGAGACTTGGGGAGATTTTGCAAAAGATGGAACCGCTGGTGGTTGAGCAGAGACTTACTGCCTGCCAGCACCACCTCTCTTTCTCTCTTTCTTCCCTTTGATTTGCATTGTAACTGTGCAGCTGCCGCTGTGGGCTCTTTGCAATGCTGATGGATACTTGGGTTAGGGTTTTTCTGGTTTGTTTTTTAATTAATTCAGAAGGTATGCAAAGTTTTGTTAGGGAAAAAGTAGAGAAAAAGAGTCTGGTAGGAAAATAATATCTGAAATGGAGAACAAATGTGTCGAACTAATTATAGGATGGGAAAGAAACTGGCAGCCCAGGCACAATGGGGAATGCCACTTTGCTGGTCTTCTTGCTAAGAGGTGTCTGTATGGTTTGGAGTTTGGGAAAAAGCATCTGGTTGAAATAGCTGGAAATTCTCTATGTCGTGGGTAAGGCGAACCTATAAAAGATCAGTCTGGGGAGGAGGAAGGTTCCTCTGTTTGTAACCTTTTGAAATTCACAAACAACTGTCAGCCTAGATTATACACCTCTGATTTATGTCACTCCAGGTCAGCAAAAGCATGTCTTCGATTTACAGGAGGTCTGCCAAGTATCCTGCAAGGCTCTAGGCACTACCTGAAATATTAATATGCTCCTTGCTCATAAACAGTGAGCCCTGTGCTAAGACACAATGCATAATTACATCTTGGGGTTGCGGGGGAAAAGTGGTGAGGCAGGGGTTTTTAATTCTTTTTTTTTTCTTAGTAGAACAGGCTGCATTAATGTCTGTCTGTTTCTGCATTTTGCTTTCTTGGAATCAACTCTGTAGTTCAGAAATGTTAAATCTGGCAGAAGGGGAGGGCTGGCCTTGAGAAGCCAGGATGAAGAAGGGCTGGAGCTGAGGTGACTTTGGTAAAACAAGACATGGTCGGTAACACTGGGCCTCTCCTCTTGGTGGTAGGTCTGGCAGCATAGTCAAGGGAGTGAGGAGGGAAAGGTAAAACTGCAACGATGTTCAGATACCTATCTCTGTGCTGAGAGGAGCATGATGAGTTTTCAACTCCTGGGTCTCTTTTTCTAGGCATTGGAGAGTTATTAAATCTGGGAAACTTTTATGCCTCATTTCCTGCAAGTGTCTGATAATCTTCCTCATCTAAGGAAGAATGGATGAGCAACCATAGATGCTTCCCAGAGCATCTGCATTGTTTTCAAGGTTGTCTGGGTTTCAATTTAAGTTAATTTACTCATCATGAGAGCAAGAAGCTCTAACAGTCTTGAAAATGTAATGTTTTTCTTGGACTTTTTGTAGGTTCAAGTCTGAGTGTTGCTTTGATTCTGCATTACTTTGGTCTATTATGTTTTTGTGCTGATGCATTTTATAAAGGTGGTTTAATAAATGGCAAAAATCCAAATAATGTCAGTTACCTCTACCCAAGTCCAGCTGTAGTAGCCCAGAAGTTGCTTAGGTATAGGCAAATGCTTGCTTCTCATGGTTTGATTGGTGATTGTGCCATTCTAAGTGTGAATTAATTCCGTGGTTGGTTGATGTTTATAGTAGATGCAGAAGACTAAGGACTTTACAAAAGGAAGAATGTTTTCTTGCAAGTCCTGGTGGTGATAATCAGGGAGAGACTTTGGTCTTGGAGCACTGAGAATAGGAGGACTGAGAAGGAGTACTCAAAAGCAAACAGGCTAGTGGTAGCAGGTTTAGTCACTGAGCACTCAGAGGCTTCTGGCACTTCACTCAGCATAATTCAGTCTGATGAAAACTGCCACAAAACTAACTCTTTTTATCACCTTTAGTCTGTTAGTGTAAATTTATGCAGATTCTGTCCTCTGTATCATATGACAGTGACATTGTTGCTTTTCTGCACTCCAGAAGTGAATTTATCTTGTTAGGTGGCCATGATATTATAGTCAGCGTGTAAACTGTTTCCTTAGTAAGTATATTTTTCCATGAATACAACTACAGGTTGAATATAGTGCATTATAATGCATTCTGGGAATATGAGGTACTTCTCCATTTTATAGCAAAGAGAATTTCTGGATGCATGTTGTAATGTATTCTTAGAAAGATTTGTATTTATACCCTTTCTCTGAAGTGATTTGAATGATTCCATACAACACGAAAAGCTTACTGTGGTTACAAAAAGCAGAAATACCAAATGGACTTCTATCTGAAGAAAACAGAAGATTTCCTAATTAGTAACCAGGTTTTGTATTGTGAACAGAACCTAAACCACTACCAGTATTCATTCTTTGGAAAAGTAATATCAAAGTTACTTCTAGTGTTTTTCATTTAGACACAAAGGTACTTCTAGTGTTTTTCATTTAGACACAACATACCTGTGTTTATAATGATTTGTTTTCTCCTTTGCAGAAACGGAAGGATTTAAAATTGATACCATGGGCACCTATCATGGAATGACTCTGAAGTCTGTGACGGTAAGCTAAAAGTATTTTCTTAAATATGTCATATAGAAGTGGTAGTGTGTGTGTGTTTATATCTACCTACCTATCTTATCTAAGTTCTTTTCTTGGGAAAGATTAAACATGCTTTGATTTGATCTGTGCATTTTAGAGATCTTTGCCCATGGGATTTGTCTGCAGTGAAAAGGTGTGCTGGGAAGGCTTTGCTGGCAGGTTCTTGTGGCGATGCAGCCTTTTGGGGCTCCACAGTGCTAAGATTGACAGATTTTTGCTAGCCTTGTTTGTATCTGTGAAGGACATGTTTCATAATCCTAAGCGATACAACTGCATTCACTAAATGGAAGTAATAGAACTAGAATTTGGAGTATTGCTCTGTTTCCAGCTCTGCATTTCATAACACTAGATTTGTTTAGTGGTGGGAGAATTTGACCTCTGCATTACTGTGGAAGTGTTCTAGCCTAGTGAGATGGACTTTTGTATGGCTTTACGATGCTGTTGGTGGGAATTGATACATACACAGATGAGAGATCCTCAAACAGATTTCCATTTTTCTTTGGCTACTTTTGTGGAAGTGGGTTGAATGCTCTCAAACAAATGCTGTTTTGATCTGCTAGTAAGGAGGACAGATGCTACAAAGCTAATGTAGAGCCCTCATTAAGTCTTTTTTGCCATCTGCATACCTATATAAATCTGACGAATAGACGGCACTAAACAGTCTCCTAAATCCATGCACTACTTCTCATTTGTGCTGCTAATTTGAACATAAAATAGTATCTTGAATGTAAATTTCTTAAGAACATTTAGAGCTTTTTCTTGTTTGGTAAAAGTTCTTGCCTAAGTCTTTCATTCCCAACCTCCTCTGGACTTAAAATACTTTTTAAAAAAAAAACACCCCCCCCCCAAATAAACAACAACAAAAAAAGAAATATTTTAGCGAAGGAGTCTTCTTAGTTCTAAACAGTGTTGTTTCTAGATTAATTCAGAAATTGATTGGGTAAAGGAAGCAAATAACCCATTATGTCCAAAGAGTTGTTCTTGAACCTTGCACAGATTTAGGACTTCTTTTTGAGGCATCAAGCAGTGTTGCTATACCAAACACAAGTTTCTATGGTATAATATATGCTTCAAGTGGTAGTGACTTGAAGTGACTTAGTCCATAGGTTCTGTTTTAAATTGCCCCATGGCAAAGGAAGAGAAAGAAGGAAAAAAAAAAAAAATCAAGACTATACCAAAATGAAAATGTTGATGTATTTTAGGCTTGTTGGTGTAAAAGTGAAGGGATGCACAGTAACTCTAAAAATGCTTCTTTTTTAAAAAAAAACTAGTTAAAGGGTTCTTTTTCTAAGGATTCTAGAAATCCTAGGTCACTTATTCAACATACTACCTAGAGTCTTGAGGTAATGTTCTTAAACTGTCCTTGCTGGTTTCTTCCATTAAGAAAGAAAATACAACTGATGTTAAATTACTAGTAAATCTTTTTGCAACATGAACTGGAATTTTCCGAAATAACTATTTAAGAGGTATTGCATGACTGCACATAAAGTATCATCTGGTGTCATGAGAAATATTAAAACTCCATCTGTCATTTAGCAGTTTTTTGAAAAAAGAACTTGTAAGGGATTTTTGGAGCCTTATTTTCCAGACTATTAAAAAGGTAGCCTAAATGTTTAGCTCATTCATAAATCGCAGTGACATACTGATTTTGTGTTTCAGATGTGGGAGAAATAAATCTGTTAATTATATGGCACAGAAATGTTCATCTGTTTTTGTCTAAACTTTGTCACAGTGATGGACCAGATAGTTCTAACCTATAATCATCAGATTGTTGTTTTGTACAGAATCAATCTCCTACCAGTTAGCAAATTGATATTATGCTTTTACTCGGGTTTGGAGGTTTTTGTGTGGTTTCTTCCTATTTTTTATGCTAGACAAAACTAGGGAAAGTAATTTCTTATACAGGTTTGATGATAAATGACATTGGCTAAATGGGTATGGAGACCAGCACTGGAATTGCATTCTGTTTACACGCTCTCCTCTGCTGTCCTCATAGTACTCCTGTAATCCCTTCTGTGAACTCCTCAGACATTTCAAAGGAATCAGTGTTAGGTAGTGCCTTGTTAGAGGCTGTCTTCAAACTTCAGACCTCTGAGTTCCAGATGAGTGGTGAAATTTGAAAGGTTTGTTTTTATGCTATTGTTCTCCTTGACCTAGGTAGCTCCTCTGTTTCTTCTGTGGTATTGGTTTTCATTAATGTAGTTAGAGAGAGCACTCATATTCTCTTAAATCTTCTTGTTTTGCTTGGCTAAACAAGTCTTATTGCAAAATAAGCTTTCAATTCCCATGTGAGTGTTATTCTCTAGCTGTTCCAGTTAGAATTCATCTTTTTTTCAAGCATGCAGAAGTAAAATTTCATGGAGTCTTCTGAGATGTCACCAATGGTTTGTAGAAAGGCATTAACAATTTCTTACTGCTTCTGAGATTATAAATATCACCTTGAGATGGATGAATTATGTATTTTACTTTTATCTTCGTTCTTTATCACTTTTCATATCTTTGTGGTTTTGTGCTAGTTTCTGCTTTGCTTATGAGTCGCTTGTTGAAAGAGTGTTTATCCACGTGTGGTGGTTCATGTGAGTGTTTAACATTATTGGTAATATCATCTATCTCAGCTTTTTTTCTTTCTTGTTAAACTACTTCCCCGGCTTCCTTGTCACACATTGTCCTCTATTTTCTTTGAACAAAACAGTTGGGTTTGATGGTTGGTCTTCTTGTTAAAAGGTTGATAGAGCCATTAGCTTCCAAAAATTTTGATCTTGTTAGCAATTGGAAAAAAGTTTGTAAGTATATGCTTACTGCCTGGAGTGTAAACTGTGGCCCACTGTTAGGAGCTGCCCACCTGCTTTTCATGTGAAGATTGTAAGCAGTATTTATTTGTTTTGTTATATATTCCCCACACGTCTTCCACTTGCACTCTGTCTTACGTGCAGAACTTCTGTTTTGTCTTTGTTCTTGCCGAAATGTGACTTGTCCTAGATGCTTGTTCTTTTTAACAGCAAAACAAAAACTTCGGCTTTCTTTTCATCAGTGGTGTTGGAAACTTTCTTAGCATTCAAGATTTGTGCCAGAACAGATGGTGCATGGTGGGCTTTTTCTGAAGTAATGTCAGCTAAAATAACTTGTGCTGCTGGCAGTTCTTCCCTGTAACAGGGTTTTTGCTTAATTGGCACGCTTACTTTCTCGTAGGAAAAACTGACTTCTTTAATGAATTTTTATTGTGAAGGCATGATTTCATTATTCTGGACTTGGAATTGTTTATAACGGGATGTCTTCCTCAGCCTTTTAAAATACCCATGACACTTTCTTTTTGCCTGGGTTGATGATGTTGTGGAAAGGAGTAAGCTAGTGGAGGTGGCTTTTCCCACCAGTTACCCAGCAGTTCATGTTGCAAGCTGTGCACTTTGAGAAACCTACAGGTCTGCCCGCAGGCTTCGTTTCACAGCACGATCTCCTGTATAGCAGGGCAGCTTCTGGTTTTTTCAGTAGAAAAGTTTACTGTTTGAGGTGAGTCAAATAAGAGCTGTGGAAGATAAGTATGTTAGCATTTTTGTACATGCAGGGTGTGAGGGAGTGCTCAGAGAGAATCTTAAGCTGATATTCTCAACATGTTCTTTCTTACTTGTGTAAATTTGACATGTTCAGGGCATTAGCCTTCTGCTTTTCTAAGGAGAAATGTTACCTGAAAGTCTAGTGGAGGTCTAGAAAGTAGGTTTGACCTTTTATATATGACGAAATTGAATTTAGGCTGCTGGTTTCTCTAACTAAAATGTGTGAACTCTTACTATAGTTCGAGATGTCATGATCAGAACTAAATTAGTTATCTGTACCTGTGCTGGAATATGGAAGTTGCTTGTTCCATGAGTGTCTTATAAAGCTGTTTTTTGTAGATTGGTACTGAAATGTATCCTCTTTGAAGCTGAAGGCATGCTTTGTATTGACTGTGTGCCCTTGCAAATTATACTGGTTTCTCCATTCCAATAATAGTCCCAGTGCTGCTAGTTATACTAATATTTGTGGTTTTTCTTTAGTTTGCATAACTATAATACAGGAGAAAGGAATAGAACGGGAAGTGAGTTCTGTGGAATGATTTCCTCCAAGTTCTGCAAGTCCTTGAGGGTCATGAGCCGTGGTTTGGTGTGTTTATAAACCTGGGTGCAAGCAAGAGCTGCATAGGACTACAGTAGGCCTTTGTAAGAATTACTTTGTTGCCTTTCCTAGCTGCTAGAAAGCTCTCTTGTTTTTATCTTCTGCTTTCTGTCAGTATTCATGACTGCTGCAGCTCAGAAGCTTCCTTTGTCTTTTGTTTTTGCTGCCAGTAATAGAATCTGTCGCTGATCTGTGCTCGTAGGCAGCCAGAACTGCTGTTGGTATTTATTTTTCTTATTGTTCAGTGAACAGGTGGATACAACAAGCTCTTCAAGGTATTGAGATAACATCTTTAACAGACAGTTTGGGGCTAGGCTTGAAGAATCAGTATAGTTAGTAAGGGTTTCAGTTAAGGCACTTTGCTTGTAGCAAACTCAAATGCAAATTTCCACGGTGTATTCAAACATATAAGTTTTCTCTAGTAAGAAATTCTCTTTAAGTTTTCAGTGCTTCTGAGTTCAGTGATAATGTTTTTCCCACAAATTTACAAAAGTAACATCCATCTTTCCAGTGTAAAGTGCCAGGCTTTACAACAATTTCTCAGTTGTAAAATTACTCTGAGTAAACAAATGAGACTATCCATACTTAAAGAAAATATGCATTTCGGTCAGAACAAATGCATTCCATAGCCCCAACAGAAAACAACTAATAAAAAAGGAGGTCCCTATGTAAGCCATGGTACAAGCAGGCTTATTTTCAGAAGACTGGGAAGACTGGTTCAGCACCTCTGAAGTCAGCAGTCGTTTTCATCTGCTTGTGGTCAGTATTAGATTTGGAGTATTAACTGATCAAAGGACGTTGCTGTTATTGCCCTCAAAATCTTTTGAGCATGGTATAGTCTCCATGATTTTATTATTTTTACAGGGAGTTTGTTTAACCTCTGGTATATTTTCAAAGGATTAGTGTGTAGCAGAATGAAGGAAAATGCTAAGGTTAAAAACTGGGATGTTGGCGAGGAAGCATGTTGGAGTAGAAGCAATCAACGTGCTGTATACACATACTTTTATATAAGACTTATATAGTTGATATGCTTCTGTGTAAGCAGATAAATCCATGAGAACTTTTTTAAATTTATCGTCGTGAATTAAGATTGTGACTCAGTGCCAAGACTTGAAATGATATTCAGAAGCGTATAGTGGAATTGGATGTTGTTTCTCAATATACAGATAAATAGCACTTATCTTTACGAAATGAATAAAAATATGGATAGGAGAGATATAACTACTTAACCACACATCACCAGTTTTTTGTGTCATGTCCTAATCTCATTAAAATATTTGAGAGCAGTAGTATTGAGGGGAGGAGTTAAGAAAACAACAGACTCTTTGAAAACATTTGAAACAGGCTGTGAAGCAGAGCATGATTTTCGCAGAGTCTGTGCATAAGCTGGTCATTATTCCCGACACAAGCGTGACACCAGCCTGCCCGTGCCCTCGCTCCCCTCCAGGGGCCGAGCAGTGTTCTCTGAACTCTCTGCTTCCATACTCTTCAGCTTTTAACCGTCGTGAGGAAAACTGTAATAACTGTCTGTTAGAAGGGTGTTGCAGAGATGGTGCTGAAGATAGAGACATTAGTTTTCATTGGATTTGCAATTTTTTTAATGTGAAGTATATTTATCTGTAACTGTAATTCAGACATACACATGAGGTTCTTGGTCTATGAGGGTTAAGAGAAAGGACGTGAGCATTAACTCAAAAAATCCTTGAGCTGGAGAACTGGATGTTTTCCCAAAATAGTCTTCAGGAACCTTACACTACTCTGGGACAACAGACTAGAAGGATTTGTGTGTCTATATTACTGTAATGAGAGTGGATGAAATGCAATGAAGTTTCTGAAGAACTATTACTATATTTTATATTTAAGGTCTACACAACAGTTTCAGTGCCTGGCATTTTGTTGCCTCTGTCATGTTTCAAATATTAAATAGATTACTCTTTGAGAGAGTTTTAGTGTAAATAATCAAGGTGATAGAGACCAAGGAGAATCACATACAAATGCTGTTTTCAGAAAAATGTGTTAAGTTGCTGCACTTGTTTTCTCAGTGATTGTAAATCATATAAATCTGTGCCAAGGAATCTTGCCATTGTACTGTGTTATACAACAGAACTGCCCGCTTTGTTCCTTAGAATAGGTTTTATATTATGTTAAGACTAAGAACCACAAATACAAGAGAAGTGGATGATGCGTAACCACTCACGCATCTGGAAGTTGCTGTGTTGCCCAGCATGCTCCTGAACAAAAGAGGGACCAAGACCTGGAGTTTTGTTGCTGAATGAATGTGTCTGAAGTCACTGTTCTGTGTAAAACTTGAGCGTGTCAGCGTGCTAAGTGTGCTTGTGGCATGTCTGTCAGCTTCTTGAGCGGTTTAAATGGAGAAGTGCCATGTGTAAGCATCTGAAGTATTTCTGAGTATACATTGAAGTGGAGCTCTAGACATCCCGGGAGCTTTGCGTACAAAAGCTTGAGAGCCTTAAAAATTCTTGGTGTGAATTTTAAGATGACTTGCTAGTCCTGTCTTGACATAGGGCTGAATGATGAGTGTATTTGGTAGCTCTGTGCGTGTCCCATGAGAAACTCACCTGCCACGTACCCTGTGCGCTAGAACTTGAATCCTTACAAATGGTTCAGGAGTCATTCTTGCTTGGAAACGTGACCCCAAATGAAAATATCTAGAATACTTCATCTGTGTTCTTTGAATAGGATGTCTGCTTCCTGCTTAAATCCTATATAGGATCCATTCGTGTTTCTCGAATCTAAAGATTATGTGTAATTAAGGCAAGCTTTATAGGCCATCGCTTAATGACACCAGCTCAACTTGACCTGTACATTTTTATACTTTGTCCTAATTGTTCTGAACAATCGAGAATCACGTGCTTCACACAGCTTATGTGTTAAACAACACTGTCAGCATATTTCCCTCTAAAAATTATCTTCAGACATCAACTGAATATATAATAGTGGCATCTTCCACTGACAGTTTGTCATGAAATTTATTCTAATGGGGAAAGAACAACTTAGCTATTACGTACTGTTGTAATTTTTCAACTATTAAAGGTGGTACAAAGATCTTAGAGACCCAGCAGAAATGAGCGTGTGACAGATCGGGGATCAGAAGGTAGCTCACTTTAGCTTCTTTTAACTTTTTTTTTAACTTCTTCTCCCTACAAGTTTTCACATCTGCCAAAATAACCACGTGGGTGACCATCCCATTGTCTGTGAATAAGAGTTTTAACAAAATTAATGCACTTTGCAATTTATGATGCACTAAATCAAAATTACAATTCGAGTATTTAATGATTAGCTCTTTATGCAACTAATCCGAGAAGAGTCAAGATTTCCCTCTCTTCTCAGCTGTTGAGATTATACTATTGTCATTAGGCCATGTGACACTTTACTACCTGATTATTTGCTTTTAATGAAGTAAGATACAATTCATTGTTGTGGAAACCAGTTTTCTGCTTGAAGTACTTGGTTATGTGAAATTTATCACTCCTTCTGAGCTTGGGAAGTAGGATAGCTTCATTGCCACTCTAGCAACATCCGCAGGAACGTGCCTCAAAGCCCGGTCTCACATACAGCTCACCCATGCTATTTACTAGTACCTAGTTAAGCCAGAGCAAACTCGCTTATTTTTATAAGTTCTCTAGTTTATCCTTAATGTCATTGCTCTTCAATTTGTGGACTTCGTTCTGGAGTTGCTATTTTAAAGGTCTGCTTTCTTTCCTCCTTCTTGCAGTTGTGGGTTTGCTTTGGGTTTTGCTGATTATTTTTTCCTTTCCTCTTTATATTTAACTCTCAGTATGTGCCTGTTAGTGTTTAAACTCAAAAGGAGGGTATCTCTGTGTGGTGAACTTTCTTCACAGGTGTACAGTTAGTACAAGACGGGTGCTCTTTCGTTCTTCCATCAGAATATGTAAGGCAAAGATGGTATTTTGTAAGCGCATCAAACTGGCAGAGCTCAGAATTGAGGTAGATCTTTGTAGGCAAATGTTGGTGAAATGCTGAGATGAGAAGCCTGGTTCTCAGTTTTTGGGGGACCAAGTCATAAGTGCCGTTGTTCAGCACTATTTCAACATAGTACAACAGCAATGAGGAGAAGATCCAATTAGAATAGCAAAATAGGTGATATTTTTAAGCATTTAAGGCAATTCCGTCTTGCACTGTTTAAGAAGGTAACTGTTTAAGGCTGAC
Organism: Apaloderma vittatum; assembly: GCF_000703405.1. Lineage (NCBI taxonomy): Eukaryota > Metazoa > Chordata > Aves > Trogoniformes > Trogonidae > Apaloderma > Apaloderma vittatum. Next base: position 88,504 of record NW_009697429.1, on the reverse strand, counting down.
TATATTTTTAGTGTCTAACTTTATGTGATTTTTATTGTTCCATCTAAATTCAGGTGTTAATCTGCTGGTATATTTTATGCAGCCATATGCTCTTGAATCTGCATCCTCACATTCAGGATACTTAAGTGCATTTTATTTATCTTTGCTTGGACAATCTGTAGGCAAAGTCTCTGGTTTACTCATGTTTGCTACTTGTGGTCCTGGACAGAGTCTGTTTCGGTGTAGGCTTTCTCATTAAGTAAATGACTGTAAAGACTATATAATGAACTCTGCATTAGTTATGACGCACTCAGCTAGGATTTAGGCAATACTGATCATACCTTCTGGAATATACCTGTGATTGCAATCTGCTGAGCTGCCATCTGGAGCTCTATTTATGTTTTCACTGAGCAATACACTGTGGCAGAAACTACTTGCATCACTGCTGCTGGAAGGGTGATGCTTTAGTCTTTATTCATCCAAAAACTCTCTTCAAGACACTGCTCAAAACTTTTGGTTCGACTTGATACAACAGGAATATTAACAAAGCCTGGTTTTATTTCATCTTACAGTACCATTGTGTTAGACAGGCTAAGTTTTAGGAGGTTGAGCTGTTCAGCTGATTTGTTGCTTTAGGAGACTTAAAACCTATTATTGGAATTCTAATATCTCACTCTTTGAGGTTAAAAGCAGGCAATGCTTTTTTTCATAAAGGTGTATGAGTGGGTTTTGTGCATAAGCAGTAGAGATGCTTTTAAAATTCAGTTCAAGTGTGAAGCAAAATTTTGTGTGACTAAGCAAAGTGGTGTAGTGATGTGGTAAGATTGCTTGTAGTTAACTGTCAGCCTAGTTGCTGTAAATTCATAGTACTTGTAATTTAGAATGTTGTGGGGGTTTGGTGTTTTGTTTTTTTCTTTTTTTTTTTCAGTTCTAGGTCTCTCACTGATCACCTACGTTTCTCTCCCAGCTGTGAAAAGTGGGCAGCTCCCCATACCTGCCCTTAGCCTAGAAGGAAGCGCAAGTGATGAGTTAGGGTTGTTGACTTTCGGATGGTTTGGCGCTGCTGTTTTGAGGAAAAGAGGAAAAAGCACTGCCTGTCTTTCCCTCCTTGGGAGCAGTAATTTGAGGGTTTAATTTCCCTGTCTAGCAATTTTCATTAAAAAAATTGACAAAGGCAATAACTTTTCTACAGGTTTTATTGAAATTGGAAAGTAGTTTGAAACATACTGTGGGAGAAGGGAGGGAATGTTACTGAAGTAGGCTGCTAACAAACCTGTTTCCTGAGGGGAGGGCAGGGGGAAACCTCTCCTTTTATTTTGGAATAAGGAGACTTGAGGGTGCGTCATGCAGCAGTATTCATCAGTCCTACTTCCTAGTTATCTTTGGAGCAGTTGATGTAAATCAGGCGAACAGATTGCAGTATTACTGAAATTAAAATGGAATCTAGTTGTCATTTAAAAAGATAACCTCCCTGATAAATTGTGTTTTATTGTGATTACTAAATAAAACAGAAGACTTTTGAATGCAGAGGGCATTATAGGGCCTTAAGCCAAATATACTGTAGCTAATAATATGTACAATATACTATAATATATACAGCTGCCTCATATTGGTCTATAAAATCTGTTCTGGCTTAGTGTGACACGGTATGCTCCTATTTTATAGTAGATTCCACGTGTATAATTAGATTTGGAAAATAACATGATGAAAAAGCTTCCAAAAATATCTGGACATGAACAGCAGGTGGATTGCAGATTAAAGTAGTAAAATACATATTAGAGAACTAAACAGATCATAATGCTACTTAGAAATTAAAATCTAGAGGGACTCTCAACTTCCTGGAATAATGTTACGTCTGATTTTAGAGGGAAGTTTTATACTTGGCTCAAGTTTCATATGTGAAATTTGGATGTGTAAATCAACTTCATTGTTCATACCTGAAGTCTTTCGAAAATGTTCTTTGCTTGTTTGTTACAATTGCCATACAGGCTAAGGAAAGAATAGCCTAAACAGGCAGATTTCTCACCTTGATTTGGACGTACTGAATATGCATATGCATGTTATTGTCCTGTGCAACAAAGTCACATATTTGATATGTTTCTTATATTCCTTCCCCTGGTAGTTCTCAGCAAGACTCTTAATGCCCTTTTATTTTCTTCTCTGGAAAGCTGCCTGTAGTTGGCTTGTATTATCAAACATTGTGAATTGAAATTTTTTCAAGTATGAATGTAGGTATTAGATCCTTTTAAACAGTGAGTAGGGTAACAATAATCTATATGCAGGGAACATTTTATAGATGGAAATTTGCAATACACAGAAAATATTTTCAAGTATTATTTTATCACTCCTTCATACAGAGCTGAGAGGAAAAGAATATAAAAGGTAATAAGAACTCAACAACCTCCAGGTTAAGAATCAGAATGTATTAAATTTAAACAGTAGTTACTAGTATACTGATATTTGTGAAAGTTCTCAGTTAGAAATAAGAATCATACTGTTAAGGAAATAATGTAACTTTTTCTGATGGCTCTTACAAGTGGAATGAAAATGACTGATGAATCTGACATTTAATATTTGGCAAACTTCAATGAGTTTCTGCCTTATGTTCAGTAAAGTGATGTTTCTTTATTGAGGCCATATTTAAACTACATTAAAATGCATAGACATATATTGATACTTCATAAATGTGGCATAACTAAAGAAATGTTCACAGCTTTTTCGTGTATCTCTCATTTAAAAAAAAAAAAGCACAAACAAATACTCGCTTTGGCTCAAGTAGGTTTGGCCAGTTTCCTCTCCTACCACATTCCCAAGAAGGAAGCTGAATTAATTCTATCCATAAGAAGATTAAAAGCTGATGGGGTGGGCAGATGTTTTCTTTTCTCAAGAGTGAAGGAAGAATAACGTTCTTTGGCAAGCCTGAAGATGATGGGGGGGGCAGGAATGTTACGCTTCTAGTTAAATTGCAGAAAGGCTATTATCACTTTCTTTTGGGTTGTTTCTTTTGGAGGAGAGGGTGGACTCTCAGTCATTTTTAAACTTACTGTACTTTGTGACATTATCTTACTGGAGGAAAAAAAGGTGTATTCTGGGTTTATTTATTAATAGTTTGTTGACTCTGACACTGACCTGTACTAAATTTGTTATACTAAATTGTGAATTTAGGTATTACTGTGAATTGTATTTCACTTTTTAATTCTTTTTCTCTTTAGAAAAGTTATAAGTTTTTAATGTATCAAAGAGAAAAGTATACGCTTACCTAAATCTGGGTTTCTAGTTTTCAGTTCTTTTGATAAATATTTTACTATTTTTCTTTTCAATTGATAAAGCCCAAGCTGAAGCTTACTATCAAGCTCCTGCAGGAGAGACTCAGGGTGGACCCAGCATGCTTTCAGGCTCGCAACTGATTCTTAACCACTGTGGCCTGTCACCCAGCTCTCGTAGGTGCCAGCCTGCTCCTGACCTGGGGGCTGTTTAATAGTTCACAAGTTACCTGCCTTTTTTCAACATCGCATCTTCCCAAATTCCCCTCTCATTTAGGGATTTTGCGACAAATAAATAGATTACTGGAAGTGCCTTCACAATCATGAAAATGTTACTCAAAGAACAGTAGCTGTGTATAGCTTCAGGGGGGGGAGGAACCTCTCCCCTGTGTCCAAAATAAAACCTTTTTTTTCTTTCTGATAGCTTTCAAGTCTCAGTCAGTCAGTCTTCTGGAGCTTCCTACCAGCCTTCTCTTGCAGCTTCTGGGCTCCCCAATACAGGACATGTTTTAAAGGGTTAAATTTAATTTGTAATAAACACCTTGGGTCCTTCCAAGGAGAAGCTGTTGCTCCCCGAGCACGGCTAGCAGTCACTAAGAAGTTAAGATCCTGTCTATGACAGTGGTCTCCATTTTCCTGTTAAAGCAAGCACTTCACAGTTCTACCATCCAGAAACAACCTTCTCTCCTTAATACAAAGGATGATGCAATCTAATGTGGCAATATACAAGTATTCCTTAAGGCTATATGTAGATCAAGGCACTGAAGCAAATTAAAGCAAATTACCGAAGTGTGTAGCATCAAGATTCTTAAGTTGGAATGCATTAAATTGCCATTGGCTGGTGATGTCTTTAGGAATAAAATTACTTCAGTTAGCTGTAGTTTAATTTCCTTGGTTTGCAGTGAGTGAAGGCCAATTTACTCCTGCATTAGAAAATCCATGTGGGAATTTAATGCATTTAAGTTAATATGCTTTGACTTCTTACCTTTGCTTTGTAAACCTTTAGATCATTGATTAGCCCATTAAGTTTGGAAGCAGCTTCCTCGGACTGTCACATACGTTTCCTGCTTCTCTTCTTGCTGTGGTCCTATTTCTTAGTGCTGTGTGCATGTTCACTACTAGCTCATATAGGATTACAGATTCTATCTGAATCGGAGCCACAAATAAAATTAAATATTGCTCTTCAGTCCAGGTAGTAATGGCTAAATTATATAAAATGGTAGTATTTATTAACTAGGCTGTAAAGACTGTGCATTTTCCAGCATTTACAGTTCCAGGTCTTATGGATTTCATATAAATGCAGTACTTTTTAAAATTTTCATGATGCAGTTGTTCTGTACATATTAAAAAAAAAAAAAAAAACCACAGAAAAAAAGAACAAAACTAAAAAAATCCAAAAAACTTGCAGAGGTCTTTTGGTCTTTTTAACTTCTGGTTTTAGGTTGGTTGCCAAACCCAAGGGTAGTTGGCTTTGCTTTCAGTTCTGTGTGGTGTTTGGGGTCTATAAGGTGAGAAGGGAATAGGAAATAAAATTGTTGTGCATGTTTAATAGAGTGAGTGTTTATATTAGGGCGTAGTCACACCTTTCACACTTCAATTGTTGTTATACAAGGTAAACCACTAATTTCTTGTACTTAAACTGATCGATTCAAGCTTACCGCTTAAAATTGGTTACGAAAGTTACATGGGCAGGATATTGTCTTTTACAATTTCTTGGGTGCTGATCCTGTCTGTATATTCCCCAAAAGTGTGGCTCTCCTTGGTTTTGTATCTTTAATGTCTCTATTTGACAGAAAGACATGTACTATGTAGCACTTTGTCTCAATTTTTAAAGTTGAGAATAATGGACAGTTGAAAATGTTGTATAGAAAACTCAGAATCTGTAGTTTGGTATTTATCAGAACCAGACAGGTTTGCATCATCTCTTCTTAACGGGGTCTTTAAAAAGCAATGTTTAGAGAGTTAATACTCATTCTTGAAAACAAGACCAGTTAGAATTTTCTCTGAGACGGTATTTCAGCATTAGCATGTTCTTGAGGTGTTTGAGTGCAGAGAGAGATTGTTAGGGAGTTTGTTTAGAAAAATGCTTAGTTCTTCATATTGTATCTTGCAGAATTTCACTTTTAGTTGGGTTGCCACATAACTTTTTCCTAACTTGAGAAAAAGCTGTGAAGAAGTAGTTGTCAAAGAGAATTGGGACAGCAAAAGAAGAAAGCTTTATTGACCATTATGAAACAGATTGCATTTTTGTTGACCTCCTAAAAGCTAGGAACAAACTATGAATGTGGATTCTTGCATCTGTCTTGGCCACTGAAACCAATGAAATGTCAAATTTTTAGTTGGTCGTGGTGGGAGGCAGTCTTTTTTTTTCTTTTTCCTATGGCAACGCTTCTCATTGTGATCGTTTTTCACTTCAAGTAACTGACAAAGGCAGTGTAAAATATATTCAGCAAATATGTAAAGCTATTTTTACCCAAGAGTCTTTCAGTGTCACAGGAAAAAAAAAAAAAGAAATTATCTAGCACCTTGCATTACACATCTGGATATGATAAACAGTGTGAAGGCCGGCAACTCAGCCTTCTGGCACGGCTAATTCAGTCCTCTGAGAGCGTGGGCACCATCCAACTCTGCAATTTATCTTAACTTTAAACTGGATCACAGTTGTATATACTGAAATGACTGTATCGGGGAACATTTCAGCACTTCCTACCGATGCAGCAGTACTTTGCTATACGCTAGCTGGAGTACAGCAGCATGTACTGCTTCCTAAGTCAGCTGTACACGGGTGGTGAGAAAAAAGAAGAGATGCTTAATGCTCACAATGATCAGTTTTGTCATGAACATTCAGGGATTCATCTGTTCTGTGGTGCTAATACTCACAAGTCCAAGAGAATATTTTGATAAAAAACAGGAAAAGAAAACCCCTTTATTCCGTGTAAAGTCTTCTACAATGAACAAAATTTAATACAAGATTCATGGATGCGTTTTCCTTACAGAACTGGAAGAGATAAAATATTAGTCTTGGACTAGTTGTCATGAGGAGGCTTACGTGCAGGGAAGTAGTGTTTCTCAGAAAGGCTCAGTTTATGGAGTGTTAGATGATGTTAGAGAAAGTGTGTGTTCGTGTGTGTAAAGTTTTCTGATGAATAGGAGGAGGGATATGGAAGAAATATAATTGTGTACTTTATTCTAATTTTTCCATTCCACTCAGCTAGCGTGAAATTTGGACAATAAATCATTTGACATGTTTGGCTTCTACTAGTAGAAAATGAGGAAATGGTGGAAGGGAAGAAAATTTTACAGTCTTTCAGGGACCCAGATAGTGCTTCTTTGCTGCTTTTTCTTTTTTTTTTTTAAAGGAATATGGCAGCTTAAAGTCCCAAAATTATTGGCAGCAGATTGTCAATCCTTTATTATCTTCAATGCAAGTTGGATATCTTGTTTGCAGGAGCCATTTCGCAACTGAGTTTTGATTAGAAATAAAATCATACCTTTGCTGGATGCAGCAACCAGGCTTGCCTACTTTTAAGAAGCGGATAATTCACATCTGTATAGTATGAAGAAGTAATTACAACTTTTAAATCTGAATAAATTATTATTTTTATGAAGTAGAGAATTGTGATTATCATTCTTCTAAATTTTTTTTACCATTTTGAGAATTCAGGAAAAAGATTAGTTTTTTAGAAGTAATATGAGTAACTTCAAAAATAGATAAACCATTGTGAGTTAGGTGAAATGATAATCTGCATCAATTCTTAAAAGTCATTTCAGATTTGAAAACCAGATTTTTTTGATGGCATTGAGACATTATTGAAAATACTCTTCTGTTGAAGATAGATTTATATAGGAATAATATGGTTTCTTTGGGTTTGTTGGGTTTTAGGTTTGTTTGTTTATTTGAGTTTGGCGGTTTTGGAGGGTTTTGTTTGTTGGTTGTGGTTTTTCCCCTTTGGTATGCCTCACTGTGCTTACAGTATAAGCCTTGTAATTTGCTTTTTTGAGGAACAGATGTATTAGTTATCCCCTCAGGTATGTATATGATACGTACTTTTATTTTAGAGTCTTAAGTAATGTTAAGAGTACCTCCGAATTGTAAATTTGTTTCTTTAAATTATTGGGACATAAAAATGCTAGCCTTTTCTGCATTTAAAACACAATCAAGAAATACAGCAATTCAGATTATTCAAAGGTGGTACAATGGGAATCGGTTATTCTCTTGACTCAGAAGGCTGGGTAATTGAGTTGAATTTTTATGTCTACAAAAGTCAATACTGGGGTGGACTTTGGAGGAATTCCTATAAAACGACTGACATTTGCATTAAGTGGCGGTACTAAATTTTTGACTGAGTCACAGATGATGTTTTCCAGCGTTGCATTTTTGTTTTATCATCTTGCATCAACCTATATGTTATGGCACAACAGACTAGAATTATGGCATATCTTTTTTTGTTTGTTTAGGACATGATGACAGTGACATGGAAACCCTGAATGAAACCTAGAAGCTCTCTTGTTCTCAAAATATGTTAAATATTTAGGAAAGGCAGTGAGCAAGCTTTTTGTATTCCTTTTGTGACTTGTTTGGTATTTTATTAACAAAGTATTTCTTGTGGCAATTGGTTTTTCTTGTTTTAAACTTTGAGCTTACCGAAACATGGGAACATTTGGCCTTTGCACAAAAGAGGATGTAGTGGGTGTGTTTTTTTTCAAGAGTGAAGGGATTTGCTGTTTTTATGATGGCATGGAGGTTTTTAATTTTTAATTTAATACAAAACTTTAAAAAATGTTAACAGGGATGGAACTTTGCTGTTAACAGGGAAAGAACAGGGAATACTTTTTGAGGACCCTTTTATGTTGAAAAGAATAATCTCTTACATCCTCGCATGCATGGCTATTTCCTCTCATCTGATTTTTGTCATCTTGGGAAATTTTAAACCTTTAAGGATTTCAGACTGTTCTCAGTTTTTTCATCTTTTTCAGTTGAATTAATTGCAAGACAATATCAAAGCTGGTGTCCTTAAAATGTTAGGATGAGAAACATGTTTCACACACTTTGCTTTCTAATGAGGTAAAGAAAGAGTCTTCTCCATTATGCCCACACTGAGCATCTGGGAGATCAGAGTGAGTGGTTCACCGAACATTCATATTGAGCAGTTGAAAGGTCAATTAATACCAGCTGAAGCTAAATGGCTTAAAAGGAAAGGGATGCACTTGCTTGTTCTGGTGGGCTTGCGCTCAGAGGCGTACTTGTATATTCTTCAGTACACTTTGGCCTCCAGTGAGGTAAAGCAGCTTGCAGTGCTTTCTTATTTTAAAGAATTTTCACTGTGAGAGTGCCAGAGCCCTGGCACAGGCTGCCCAGGGAGGTTGTGGAGTCTCCTTCTCCAGAAACATTCAACCCCCGCCTGGACGCGTTCCTGTGTGACCTACTGTAGGTGATGCTGCTCTGGCAGGGGGGCTGGGCTAGATGATCTTTTGAGGTCCCTTCCAACCCTGAACATTCTGTGATTCTGTGAATGCCTGCATTGGTTACAAACTGATACAGATTGCAGAACAACACCAGTTTCCTCCTTTTCCTCCTCTCTTGGGCAAATCCTACCTGGAAGATAGCTGCAGCAGTTTAGTTCACTCTTTAGAAAGTGTATTCTCTCCATCCTTCCCATGCGAGCAAAGCCCTTTGAGAGAAATCCCGTGAAAGATCTTAGTAGTCTTTACTTTTCCTCCACCCTGTACACCAGTTGTGCACAGCTTAAGCATTCGCATAGAAACCTCTGAGAGTACATAAAACAAGTGCTGGAGGCACTTTTTTTTTTTTTTTTTTTTTTTGAAAGTAATAATTTAAAGTTACTGTCCTGGTCAGAACATTTTGACCCCAAGTGGAGTTTTGCAAGAGGCCAAGGCTTCATACCTTCTGGTTTGAGTTGCGCAGCAGTTAGCTCGTGAACCAAAATGCATCGTTACTGTCACCCAGCTAGTTATCATGAAAACTGTCAGATTTAAATGCTTAAGAGAGCTCTTAGGACTGTTGCCATGGTAATATCAGAATGGCAGTGTGGTAGTTTTCATCCATATCCCATGTTCAGCTAAATTCCTTTGCAGTCCTTTATCTGTGAAAGGAAGGTACCACATTGTACCAGGCCAGATTTCTTTTGAGTTAACCGGGGACAAATGAAGACTAGAATAAACTCTTTCTTTGATAATGAGATGTAAATCAAGTGATCTAATTTTCTTTGCCTTTGAGTTGACTGTGTGCTGACATTCCTATATGGAAGATACTCTCTGTGGAGTTAACTGACCTGCTATTCACGCCATCATGTCGTGTCTTGTAATTACTTTGGTTCAGGGCATAATAAAAAGCACATACTGCAGCCACAAATTAAACATTTTTTGCTGGAACGGATTTACCCATGTAAATGTTCACCAGAAATGGAGAAGTGCAAGCAATTATCACTAGAAATTCAGATCCTGCCTTCTAATTTGGCCTCACTTTTTATGCTTTCCCTTATGACTGAACCCACCCGATATTTTTTTAACCTGCACACTGTTGATCAGCTGCTGTGTCTTTTAGTTTCACTCTTCTGTTTCCTGATGTTCAAGAGCTTTTTTAACCCACCTGCAGTAAGAAGTTGTTCTCCACAGCCCTCCCCCAGCCTCCCACCCCGGAAAGCCTTTGCCTTCACTCTTGCCGTGGGTACAAAGCAGAAGCAGCATTCTCTCCTTTCTGACCTACATTTTCCCAGCGTGGCATTGCAGAGCTGGCAGTGCAGCTTCCCCGCCTCCCACCTTCCCCCCGCAGAGTGGCTGGGGCTTGGGGACGCAGAGCTGGAGAAGGGAGGTGGGACTGGAGGGGCTGGAGTCACACAGCAAGTGCCAGGTCCATTAGGTGTGATCGTCCAGCACAAGTTCCTGCAGTCAGCAAGGGGGAGACCGTGCCTGCTGCCTGAATCTGGGGGAGCAATCTGAGATGAAAAGGACAGAATTTGATAGGTGCAGTTATCACCGTGTCATTAAGTAATTGCCCAATATTTATTTGTCTTATTTGACAGCATAAACTAGGGATTGAGAAATGGAGTTTAAATGAGAAAATTGTGTAAACAACTACTGATGCTTTTGCAAATCAGTTACAAGCCTGTTCTTGCTAATAGCACAAATGTAAGAAATTCTATATTAGCATCTTCCTTTCCCTTTCATCTCCTCCTAGGACATCTTCACACATTGCAATGAGTATTCATTCAAGAGACAAGATTTTTTTGCACTGTGAGATTATGTAGGTATTTTAGATTGAAGCATGATTGGGGATTGTGTTAACGTAGCGGGGAAAATTAGGAGGGATGGGGAGGCAGTCTAAGGTAGTGGTTTCTAGGTGGTTCCCTCGCCTTCCAGTGCCTGATATGGTGTGGATTTTGAGACAGTTAATGCATGTCTTAACATGTTAATATATTCTGAAAATATTTTTAAAATAGGGCCTGACACATTTTGTATTATTGCTGCATTGCAAAGAAAAGCAAATTTGAAATTACTACTCTAGTTAGGTTAGCCTGAAAGCCAGTCTGTCTCGTGTCTTCAAGATCACTGCTGTCCTATTACTTTAAATTTATAAAACATAAAAATATAACATTTATATAAAGATCTAAATAGACACTGAAGTTTTCCTTAGACTAACCACTGAGGCTTGGAAGTACCTTTACCTGTAAATTTTTATTATTTTTTTTTTTTTGCTAGAGCAGATAATGGACTTTATCTGTGAAGAATCTTGTCAGTGTCTGGGCACAGAATCACCTATATTACACCAAAACCTGTAGCTGTGCTTTTTCCACGCACAAATATATTGAGGGGTGAATTGCAAATGACCCACACCACCGATTTAACTGGAGAAGTGAAAGGAGAGGTTAGTTTATAAGTAGCATTTTCTGAGGCACTTTGGTTTTTTTGCTCGTCTAGTATCAACATGTAAATCTTTGTTTAGTTGAAAGTTAAATAAATAGGGAAAAATTACGGAATTCCAATTTTTGATTTTTTTTGTTACCATGCCTCACTTTTCTAAGTTGTTTTTTTTTCTTTGCCATGATGGTGGTATGGATGGCATTTTTTTTCTTTTCTCCTGTAAATTTTGAATCAGTATGACTTTCTGTATTTGTTTTCAACCTAAAGCAGACACACAGGGAAGTAAAAACTTTCAAGCAAATATACAAACTTCTATATCTCAATGAGTAAACTAGTTATACTTTTTTTTTTTTTTTACTGCATTGCAGGTGTGTTAGACTTTTAGATACAAGCTTGTATCTTATTGCTAATGAAAATGCATTTTTTATCTTTAGGGGGCAAGGAAGTGGAAGTACGTGTCAAAGATTTTAATGATATAAGTAATTATTGTGCTGTTTTTAACATGAATTGATTTTCTATTCTAGTAGAGTGAGCAAATAGCTTAAATATAAGATAGAAAACAGTCAAAACGTTCAGAGAATGCGATGTAGGTCTTTCCTTCCATAATTGTGTATTTCATTGTGGAAGCCATCCCTTCTGCTTGTGAAAGCTTTGGAAGGAACTGTGCAAGAAAAAAACACCTGGATACAAAAGATTTATGTAGCCTTTGGTTGTCTTGATAATGATACAAATATATTTATAGTTTCAACTTCTACCCAACCATGAACACAAATATTTAAAAATTATATTGGGCCCCTAAAAGGGCATTAAAATGGCTTTTTATTTGAAATCTTACCCTCCTTGCTAGTTTTTTAACCAGGAGGAAGTTTGATATATTGAACTCGTAGGCATTGTGCTGTAATTCTGCCAAGCTTGGGCATATTGGCATCATACATGAGCTCCCAAGTGAAGTACCCGAGAGGTTGTTTGGCTGCCAAACTTTACGATTTAACTGCCAAACCATTTAAGGTTTAGTTATTAACCTCTTGGACTATACCCAGAAGCCAGTAATAGCATTTTGAAGTAGCCAAAGTTGGTAAAATCCAAGTAGAGTACATTACAGTCTAGCTTGGAAGTGCTGAAGGCAGGGATCAGCGTTGAAGTGCAAGAGGAGGGACTGTGGTCTTGGCCAGCGCTACTCAGGGAGAGGACACTTAGGGAATCGTGCATCTTCCAGAACCAAATACGCTTAAGTAGTAGCTGGCTGTCAACACTCACTCTGGTTGTCTAAAACTCACGCTATTTTGTAAATAACTTCAGCCAGGTGGCTTTCAGCTGGGATATTAACTGTGGCCTGCCTTAGCTGAGAGGAAGCGGGCAGATTGAGAGTCAAGAAAACTATAAATGGGTCTTGAATGAACACTCCCATATACTTTTTCTAATGCAGCTTGTATCTCTGTCACGTGGGTGCCAATGAGCTAAGTGGATGCACTCTCTATCTAGCTGGAGAAATCTCTTCTGCAGAGAGTTACAATTTTACATACGTTTTCTTTCCCTGGAAGCGGACATTTCTATAATTTGAGATGTCTTGGAAATACACAAATGTATACGTACCACACCTTAAATACAGCAGATGACAAAATTTAGTGGAAGATCACCAAAAAAATGGTGATGAGCAAATCCCCATACCTGTCTCCAAGAGGACTCTGAGAATTTCTTCAGAGGGCAAGTCCAGTGCAGTATGGTCTGTTCATGTGTAAATTCCTGCATACAGACAGCCTTAGGGCTGCTGAGAGTGCTCAGTAATATGATTTGTCTTTTCAATACAAATTAAAAAAACCCTGCTGTGCTCTTTGTATTGTGCATGGCATGAAAACTAGACTTTAAGAACTGAGGAACACCGGAAGAGTCAAGTACTGCGAGAGCTAGAAATCTGTTTCTTGCTGAACAGCTTCTGCATAAAAAGTCTGAAGACCATAAATATAATAAATTTTATTAAATAATAAAAGTACATCAAATATTTGTTTTTTATCCAATTAAAAAGTCCCAGTCAAACAGAAAACTAATCACAGTTCCATCATTTGCTGCTAAATCAGAGGTGGGTATTGCTTACCCTGGCACTGTGACAAAGAGTAATAACCTGAATCTGATACAACTCTGCTGTAACTTTGTTGGAAAATAAGCTTTAAAAGTTCTGTTTGTTAGAAAACTGGAAACCTGTAAATAGATTTAGCCAATGTCTCGCAATTTATCTTCAGTGGGATTTGTTGTGGCTTTGTTTTTTAAAATTGCTTACCTTTTTTTCTTGCCTATGTTGCTATCTGGAACTCTCAAGCTTATTATGATCTTTCCCACCTGTAATGTAAGGTGTGTGGCTTAATTTCCTGTAGGCACACCTATTTTCACTTGACTGATTTTTTTTTTTTATTATTTCCTCTTTTTTTTTCTGGCGGGTAGGAAAGAGTAAAACCAACACAGATTTGGTTGTTTTTTCTCCCTCTTTTCACAAAACGGAACATTTTTGAGTGTACAGCGACGGACTTGAAGTTCCATTTTGCATTTCTGATCAGCCTTTGAGTTACCTTGAAGTTATGTAAGGAAATTAACAGCAGATTCCATAAATTGGCATGAACGTGCCAAGATGAATGTTCCTTGGCACCAGATTTTAGGAGCTTGCCCTATGATTTCTAGAGAATGAAGTAACTTTTAGTCATCTCTTTGAAGAGAATCTAGTCAGATCTATGGTTGAATCTAGAACACCGCTTCTATTTTTGAAGGTGATGTGCAAAGCTCCTTCCTAACCAAAATAAGCAACCTTCCCAAAACTGGACCTACTTTAAGGGAATACTTTCTTAGTGTTGTACAATTCGTTGGTAGTGTCTTATGAAATTGTAAATGTGACAGTGCTGAATGTATTATACAGTAAAGAAGCACATAGTAATTTCAATGTGGTATTCGAAGGTAAGACTGATCTGCCCTTTGTGCATTTCCTTACTTTTTTACTTTTTCATTTTATAGAAACTCTAGATAACAAGAAATCCTTACATTGAAAAGAACTAGAGCTATGAATGCATTTTTTTTTTTTTAAATAAAATTTTAGTGTGGAAGATATGCTCAATTATATTTTATTGGCACATAAATCAGCAATTGTACCACCAAAGTGTGCATGCTTATTATTGCACATTAACACAAAAATCCTTATTATACCATCTTCTTTCCTCAAATTTTCTGGGCAAACCTTTTGGTTATAGTTTCACAACATTAGTGTTATCAAGAGCTACACTTTATTAACTTAAAAAAATAATTTTCAGCCTCCACTATGTGATGGGGATCAACTAAAGGCTGTCCCGTTAAGCTCATCCGTGTTCACTGTACATGCGTTCAGCGGTATTTACAAGTCGCCCGTGGAGTACGTGGACAGAGGGAGCGTTGCCCTTCTAGTGCAGTTTGCGGTGGCGATACCTGCCTGCTTTTTCTTTCGCTGCGTTGGCGCAGGCATTGTGCTTATTTTGTTGTAAGTGGTTCCAGTATTTGATCAGTTCGCTAGGTTGGAACTGATGGGAGGTAATTAGGTGGCTATATTTACAGCTGGAGTAAGAAACTCGCCAGTGATTGAAGACAAACTCGTTGGGTGGAGGCATGGGGTCAATTCGCAGCTTGGCGAGACAGATCCCCACATATACATCCTCTAAATGTAAACGTCTGATGCTTAAGGAGACTTTAAAGATTTTTTCTGCTAAATCTCCAGAAAAAACGTAACCAGTTCCAGAGCAGAATACAGGATAACGTTCACTTGGATACAAATCAGGTGGCATATACCACTTGCTGTCCTTGTTCCTATTAGGTGCGTAACCTCTCATTAAATAACCTGTAAAATACTTGTGCCTCGGAGGAAGTTCTGGTTTCAGAAGCTTGTGTATTAAATATTCAGTATTGACAAACATATCGCTGTCAGTTTTCATAACGTACGGAACATGTGGACAGTAAGACGCAACCCAGTTCATTCCCATCAGAGTTTTAATGGTTAAATTATAGTAGGTGTCAAAGTATTCTTGTTGAACGATGTCGTGGTACTGTCTGCTTTCCTCTAGTATGGTGCGCTGGAGATACCCATTTATCTTGACGCTTAACCCCAGCAAGAAAATGCGAACAATTTGGATACCAGGTGTCAGGCTTTCGTTACCCCAAGTTTGTCGAATAGCTTGTCTGGCTTCCACCTGGCCTGGCTCTGCAGCGATGAGCAGTATTAGAAAAGGAGTCTTCTCCTGGCACTTCTCAGGCTCGTTGATGATGTATTTGAAATGGTATGAAGTGGGGTGCCCGGTACCTTTCTCGTTGTAAATGCTTCCGTTGGCACTGAGGGTATTTTCCAAACCAGTTACTCCTTGTGGTGACAGATCCGTATTGTTGGAGTTGGTGACTGTTTGAGGCCTGAGCGTCTGAGGTACGGCGTCTTTCCACACGTTCCTTAGAGAGCTGTGGTTTGTCTCGCTTTTTGTAGATCTAAAACCTCGCATAGTGTAAGCCATGGGGTTTTCTTTGAATCCAGCCCTGCCTGGCAGCCAGTCATGATGATGAAAGAACAGAAACATAGCAAAAAGAAATACCAGAGAGATCAGGCCGATGAGGTGGGTGCGGAACAGAGACCTTTTGGTATTCCAGGTCATCTTTGCAAAGCAGCAGTGTCGTCTTCTCCACTGAAGCATGTTGTAAGAATCCGATGCTGGGAGACAATGGCCAAGCAAAGTGCTTTTCCGATCGTTTTCGAATCCGCTGCTATTCTTTGGTATTCATTTTCCTTTGTTTGTGTTGAGTAGTTGTCTGCAAATGGCTCACTCTGTAAAGATTTTTAAAAAGAAAAATCAGAAACCTTTAATTTTACACGCTCATAAAGGGTTTCAATGAGAAGCTAGATAACAAGATAAAGCTGAGTTCTGGTTTCCTGAAAAAAACCAGCCAATGTTAATAAAAATGAGGTTTGGTTTATGCTAAAAGCCAGCCTTGTTTTATGATTAAAGTTGACTTGATCTGTTAGTTCTTAAAAATGCCTTTTTTTTGTTGTTGTTGTTGTAAAAGTTTTGACAAACATCCTGGATACCAAAGATAAAAAGAAAACAAAATAATAGTTGATCATGTGAGCCAAAAAAGTGCGGGGCAGAAGTAAATAGCTTCATATATACTGACCGAAATCCTTGTACGGTGTTTGAGGACTGAATGAAAAGGCCTTGATACCAGATGGGAGGTTTATTGGCATTAATTAAAATTGATTTGACATGCAGAGGCTAGTACAGCTCGCAATTTAAAACCCCTTTTTGCAAAATGGTCATGTATTGGTGGTGGGACAGACGGCGCAAGGTTGATTATGGCAGAGTTGTGTTAGTCACAGTACAATGCTTGGCGTGTTTCCACCAGCCCCGACTGTGTGCGGAAAGTCAATGAGAAGATGCACCTGTCAAAATTAATTTTCAGGGTCCAGTAACCTCGCTGCACAGCCCTCAGATGGTAACGCAGGGTAACATTTTCGGTCACCTTTTAGGCGCCTTCTGCTCCACAGCGAAAGAAAATGTTGAATGGGCCGCTTGGCTGTTGTGCCAGGCTCATGCATGCAGCTGAATTAAAATTAAGCTGTTGATTTTTTTAGTAGGCAGAGATCTTGGGCGAATGCGTATATTTACTGGAAGTAAAATTGCACTGTGCTAAGTTTCTGGCAAACTATCCAATGGACATTATTTTGGGGTTTCTCTCCCGCCATAAATGTGTATGTAACTGCTTCTGGTATCAGATGGAATTTCAAGTGCTGTTACCAGCTGCTGTAACCGTAGGAAAAAGTGCCAAAGTAGCCTGTGCTTCATTTTCTCTTAAATTTTTTCTCATATTCAAGAGCAGAGTCAATATGGCAGCTTCATGATGCTGCATATTAAAAGCTGATCACATCATCTCGTAAATGAACCTTTCACTGCACAGTAGCAATTCATTTTTGATTTTCAATTTGCTCTAATTTATTTCTGGACCCTAGGGTTTTCTGT